>NC_058118.1:13862500-13885000 GCF_914725855.1 Thunnus albacares | reverse complement strand
GAAGAAAAGATTATTTGAAAGGCTCCTTGAAGTTATTATTCAGGATTTGTGTGTACTAGAGAAGCTGTGAAACAAGAGCAAGAGACGTCAGAGCAAAGGATCCATGCAGGAGGCCTGGCTGACCTGGTTAGCTGGAGCTGGTTTGATTCCCATGGGAAACCTGCATGTTATAGCACTGCTCACTTCACTACAGTAGCTTCATTAGAAACTCCACCACAATGCTCGTTCTCTCTTTTGTGTGTTTGTATATTTTGTGCATTTGTTTTTTTTATCCACATCACCCACACACACACTTGCTTGAGTTTTTCTTCTATGAAACACTGGTATGAATAATGGAAGCTAGTGAAGTGGAATGAATGCTTTAACACACAGACAGACAACAAAAACAAGCAAGGTGCAAGCCATTTTCTTCTACCGCTCTTCTCCTCTCCCTTTTTCTTTCCTCCTCCACTCCTCTCCTTGCTCTCATCTTCTCATCTGGCCCACCCAGGGATAGAACAGCAGAATGGTGTATTGTTGATTGTTTTTGGAAAAAAAAAAAAAAAAGCCATTAAAGTAGAAAGCTTCGGATGTGGGGATGAAACGGGGGGAATGCAAGACAAAAGAGAGAATGCTATAGCCATGGACTTGAAAGGAGGATGAATCCACATGTGTCTTAGAGCCTTTTCTTCTTCCCTTTATCCTTTATAGCTGCAGTCTCCACTGAACTGCTGCCCACTGAGGCAGGCTGCAGTCCTGATGCCCTAGAGATTGCCTATGGCCATTATTACGAAAGACCCTGTGCACTGCACCACTCTACACACACACACACACACACACACACACACACACACACACACACACACACACACACACTTCTGCATGTAAACCTGCAAGAATGTACACAGCAGTGTTCAAAGTAACATTTTTTCCCCACCGGCCCACTTGGCCAGTAGATCAGAGGTTTGCTGGCCCCTTGTATATTTTCACTGGCCCAGCAGCCTAAAATGAAAATAAGTGTTTGGTTTTTTTTCTGTGATTTTGGTGATTTATTATACATAATATGTACAACAGTGAAGTTCCCTTTAGATTTGGTTGTTTTCCTTTAGTTATTGATATGTAATGTTGATATATTACACACATATGCAAAATATAAAATTAGGCACATATTGGATCAGTAAATGAATGGTGTATAAATGTAGGTTTGTGTGAAGCCAGATAGTATGGAATACAGAGAGAAGAGAAGAGAATTTATGATAATAACATTTCAGCGAGTATGGATGACCTTGATAATAAACTAAATTAAACAAATTAACATGAACAACATCAACAGTAACAATTATATATACACTCAGAGATCTGCAGAAAAACACTAACAGTGAACAGTGAGAGAAAGAACGTAATGGCATTTGTCTGTGTTTACTCTGGGTTAAACCTTAGGTTAGTTACTTTAGTTTTAAACCTATATTAACCGCAGTTAAACAAATAGAAACAGAGCAGCAGCTGTAATCTCTGCACTTTAGGAGAGATTTCTGCAGTAGATGTTGGCAAAGCTGGTAGATGAAGGCTAAACCTCAATAATGTCCTAAAAAAACACTCCTGGTGATTAGCAGCAAGCATTTTTTTGATTTTAACTTAACTGTATATGTTGTTGGTTATAAACCTTGGTGATTAACACTTAAACAGAAAGCTGTGTGTCTCCTGCAGAGGCTTCTGCTGTCAAAGTCACACAGAAGACATGCACATAACTACGCAGTGAGGATGTTAACAAAACATACCACACTGCTGATTTCCACCCAGGAGTATTGTTGCAGAAGAAGAAAAGACCTTCTTTTTTGTCATAGCCTCATAAGTTTCTTCCACATTTTTTGCTTTTTTTTTGAGTACTGGTGTCACACCGTATTTGGTGACCCTTCAGATTCACCGGGAAAGAGGCTAGCAAGCTAAGAGCGCGGCCTTCTCCGCATGTATTTCAGCGAATCACGATGCATTTCATCGCTCATGTCTTGAAAACGATGACATCTCCTAAAACGTGTTCACATTGCAGGCTCAGATTGCCTCGCATAAACTTTCCCTGCATAAACTTTTACTGGCCCTGGGCCATCAGGCCATGGGTAATGTCGAACCCCGCACAGCCTTCTAAACAAATGCTTAACACACAAACATACTCATATATACACACACAGGCACATACATGCAACATTCATTAGGGGTGCTCGGCCCCGCAGGCCCAAAGCTTTCAGTCCCTCCTGTCGGAAGTCTATTCTCTTCTCGACCTGCTGGAAAGCCACATAAACACAATGCCCTAAATAGAATGGAATATAAAGGTGATGGTTTGAAAATATGAGGTAACAGTCTGGTGATGACTGAAGCAGTAACAATCACAGGGAGCTTGCGCTGTTTGATGCCAAATGGTCCCTTGAGGGCGAGGCTCACCGGTCAGCTCCCTACAGAGACACAGTGAACACTTTGCCAATTTACCATCATTCTAGCCTTTGTAATGCAACACAGCACAAACATGCCTTTGTTCACTGACCTTTGAATAATTCAGCTGGAGCAAAATGCTATGACACATTTTTGATCAAAGTGTCACTATCAAGGGGAGGAGGCATTTTCCAGACGCTATGTGTTCCTCTCCACTGAGGATAAAAGCTTCTCTCCTCAACACGATCTCTGACTAACAGTAAGGATAGAGCCACAGAATACAGTAGAAAATCCCTCAGAAATATATGACAATCCATATGTTTGAGTTAAAGAGAGCGCCTGATGCTGAATAAAGCATTACTCTCACATAACTCCTTATCCTGTACGGATTTGACCTCTGCACAGGGTAAAAAATGAAGCCTGTATTATCCGGAAGTTTTCCTTGGAAATCTCCTGTCCCTTCATCCTGTGACGAATGGCTGGAGATTACAGGTTGGTGACCAGGCATACGCATCCACTTCAAAGCTTTGTCTGGAGGAAGCCATTTGTTACCCCCAGGGCATCTATCACAATATAACTTCACCTTCTAAACTATTCATTTGAAGAAGCAGTGGAAACAAAACCATCTGCTGAGTTATGGGCTGTATCTGGACTGTCCATCATCCAACAGCAGTACCTGTTTGACATTGTGTGTGTGTGTGTGTGTGTGTGTGCGTACGTGTGTGCATGTGTATGCATTCGTGTGTGTCCATCATCCTATAGCAATTCCTGTTTGACTTTTCTTGTTGGGGAGATTCATGATTTCGATATCCCTCGGGTGTTTTGTGGAAATTGAAATGTGCTGCTCGAGCCCAGGGGGAATTTCTTTAAGGCTTTAAATGGCAAAATTTTATAGGCAGTGTGAGTGCGTGCGGGTGTATCGGCGTGCATGTGCCCATATTTGTTTTTTTGCGGTCAAAGGGCAGTTTTTATGAGACGACCGTAGTCAAACCCACAGTTGTCTTTTATCTTCTCCCCTGGTCTGATCCTCGTTCCTCTTTGCCTCTCTCTTTTACACCATCCACTGCACTATGATGAATAAAAATGTTGCATGCAGTGTTACCCACAGTAACATGATAAGAGCATTCAAGATTTCTGTGATAGGGCGCTGCCATAGTTACAGTTCAGAGGGTTTCTTGAAGGATTAATGAGATGTGTTTGGTGCTTCTGTTTTGTCAGTTTTTAGACAAGAACATGCTCATCAAGAATGCATCATGTGCCAAATTGAAAAGTAAAATAATAAACATTAGCTGATCAGTTTGGATTCTTATGCAAAAATGTTGAATTCTAAAGAGTCCCAAGGGTGTATGTTGTTTTTCTTGTTTTTTTTTAATTCATTCTGTGTAGGAGGGGTTTGGTTTTCTGTCAGGCTTGTAACAGAGACAAAGAGACAAAGATGTGGTTCTGTGTTTTTCCTACCTAATAAACACGACTGCTACTGCAGATATACCTGCCAGCAGACAGTGGTGGCTGCCATAGGTTTACAACCCTAAACAGCCATCAAGCAGCTTACTATGAGCTTAAATATGCCAACATGATAGAAATGTTAACCTTTCTGGAAAACAGAACTACACAGAACATAATTACAAACATCAGATTGTTACTTTTAGTCACAAGGATAATTGCTCCATAAACAATTTATATGTGTTAATATGTAGAGTGGGCAGCTTGGCTGATGGCTGCAAATTGTGGTTATAAATAAAGTCAAAAAGCCAGTGAGTCAGATGCCCTTTGTATCTTTTTGTACACTATATTTAAATCTTACAAAAGGCTGGATGCCACATCACAGAGACATACTTGCAGTCCTCTACATAAAAGTTTGTCTTTTAAGACAATTCACATGTCAGTGTAAAAAGAGAAATTTAAAATCATGTATCCTTTAGCGAGTAATTATAAAGGCACAGCAGTAATAATCTTAAATTATCACAATTATTACTGACATGGTCCACAAAATACAGCTTGTGCTTTTTGTTGTGCATCAAAGCCTACAGGTTTAAAAGCTGCTTTTTTGGGGTTAGATATTTTTGCTATGTGGGATGTCAAATCTTTGATATTTAATATCACAGAACTGGAGCTCCATCCAGATAAAAACCTGAAAATTCCAAGCTCACCATTTGTTGAGCAGAATCCCAGTTAATTAAAATGATATATGGAACCACACTAACCGTGGGGATAAGATCAGTTACTGTACTGGATTCTGTGCCGTACACAATGCAACGTGTCACTCGTGTCTGATGTGATCTGCCTGGTGCGTGGGAGGGTGTGATATATGGCAGTGTGGGTGTTCATTCTCTGAATACAACCTTTAAGGTACGCCAATACAGTTGAGAGAATTACACATTTTGTTAAGTACAGTACATTGTGCACACTGGATGCATGTGAATCTCCAATATGTACTGGGTGGATTATACATATTGTGTTTTTTTGTGTTGTGGCGCATGCTGTGACCTTTCTTATAGAACAGCTGTGAAGTTAAGTGACAGAGGAGCTGTTAACTAAAATGTCCTGACATTAAAACCACCATGCCACTGTCACCAAGCTCTCTTCCTAATTTACTAACTGCGGATTCTGCTAAGAGCATTACATTCACTTTTTTACATCACAAGTAAGAACTATATTACACTTAAAAAACTCAACTTTGGAACCAAAACCAAGACTAACTTAAGATTTAAAGGTGATATTATTTTTATTATAGTTTTTTATTAACACACACATTTTAGGTGTTTTACTTTCTTTGCCTAAACCTGCTGTAAATTTGTATCAGTTCACTAATGAATCAATAACATCAGTCAACCCATGCTACAGAAAATACTTGTTTTTTTTTCTGTGGCGTGGGTTGACCAGTTGTCTGGCAGATATCCATGTACAATCTGTATCACAATTGCAACATAGTTGAGGCCAACAGTTTAATCACCATCCTAAATTAATACTCATGTTTGGTTAGCATATGCTAGACAGCAAATTACCATAGCAACAGTGAGTCAGGAAAATGGATGCATTTTTGCAGCTCTGTTCAAATACTGATTTTGTTAAGAAAAAAGAGGTTTAACCAAAATGCATAACAAATTTCATATCTTTGTTGTTTTCTTTGGTAAATGGATACACGTGATAATGAAGGCAAGGGTGTAGAAAAGCAGCCTGTTCAAAATATACTGGACACATCATCTGTTATCACTGACTGCACATGGTAAACAAACTCAGTGTGAAATATTTTCCATCACTTTGTGCTTCAGAAACAGTGAAGTATCAGAAAATCATTATCACTCAGACGCATACAGTAGAGAAGAGAATAAATACCACCATACTGTCGTAATTACTAATGTCCTGTGTTCTAAAATAGGGTCTTTATTCAAAGAAACATAGGATAATAGAAAACATAATACTGCAAAATTAAGGAAAGGAAAGGCAACAGAGCAAAAAAAATAAGTAAAAAAAAGATGATAAGGAGAAAAATGATTAGCGATTGTATGTGTAACTTCCTTCATGCCTCACAGTGTTGTGTAACATGGTATATGGTGTTGCACTGACTTCAATATAACCATGTTATACTCAGGGGGAGTTATTGATTGCTAGAGGGTGCAGAGCAGACAGGCTAGTAAGGAAATGTTGTACAAATTCAGTGTATTTAGTATCTGACTTCATGTTCTTTCTGCCCATTCATCTGTCTGTTGATGCATTCGTTATTTATTTATGTGTTTATGTCACATATTTGTTAATTTGTCTGTGTATAAATGCTTGTTCACTAGCTGAAGCCAGGGAAATGGTAAAAGCTACCAGATGGTTTGCTTAGGTGAATGCAGAAGTGTATGACATTACACCAACATTGTGCTGCTCCATTCAACTTGTAGTCACACTTCCCTCAACTCCACACCCATTTTTGATGCAAGAATGTCACAAAAGACACATAACACACTCGTAAATAAGCTGTCATTTTGCTGAGTCAGCCTCACTGGGCTTGATCTACACCAGCATGAAAACAGGGCCCAAAGTGGTGGCAATCATCAGGTGTGGCGCCCTTATGTGTTCACTGTGTGTTTAGCTGGAGGCCATTGGCAGTCAGCAATAAATGTGTGGATCCCCTGAGTCATGATCTTTGCGTATTGCCTCCAGACAATGCCCACATAGTCACCACAACAAAACACAGCTGTTACAAAGAGGAAAAAATTATATTGCATTGTATAAAATTCCCACACCTTCACTCTATAGTCTCATGATTCCATTAAATATGATCAATTATTGACCTCAGTCAGAATAAAGCAACTGCTCAGAGTCCCTACAACATTTAATATCTAACAGTACTGGCATGGTGTGTTGCCTTTGCCTTTTTTAACCAATTTATATCTCTATCTATCTATCTATCTATCTATCTATCTATCTATCTATCTATCTATCTATCTATCTATCTATCTATCTATATATATATATATATATATATATATATATATATATATATATATATATATATATATATATATATATATATATATATAAAACCTAAAGCGTATTATACATACAAGAGTTGATCACTGTTCTGCTGAACAGAAAATTAGAAGAGGCTCTATGGACCAGATTGCCTGGTGCCATTCTCACATGGTCTGGTGATGGTGATTCACCAGATCTGCTTATTTCCAGCATGAAAGCAAAAAATCTGGAAGACGTATTCTCTGACACCACAAACACTGTCCTAGACCATCTTTAGTAAGGATTAAACAAATGTTATGAAGTGTGTGTGTATGTTTCATCAACATGTGTGCCTCTGTACATGTTTTATGGGTGTTCAGCTTATGAGCAGATGATTCTGCATTGGACAGGGTATGTATGCATAATTGTATTAAGGAGTGGAAATCAAATATGCTAGATTAAATGACAAAACAAACAGATGTGTGTCTCCCTGTAATGGGAGAAAACAAGGACGTGGTAGACAGATCTAATAAAGCAGGCAGTATGGTGGCAATAAGCTGAGTTAAGTAAGCTTGATTCCATCTATTAACACTGTTTACCATCTCCTTTATTACCCTGAGATGAATTGCAGCCCTTAGCAAAAGCTGTGCTAAATCAAATAAGATTTAAATACATTTGCTGCTAAATCAAATAAGATTTAAATACATTTGCTTGTATTCATTCAGAGCTATTTTTATGTTGATGATCCTCTTGTAATCAAAATAGTCAACAGTGTATGTCTCGCTCTGAATATGTGTCACAATGTATATTTTCCAGTGTTTTTATCCCAGTGTGTATATGCGTGGATTGATGGCTCCGTGTACAGCCAAGTCATGAGGTGACAAAGAGTGTGTTAAGGTTTTACAGCAATCTGCTCACCGGTGGAATATTGGTTGGATTCCAAGGGCCTGGAGTACATCAAACATACGGCAAAACAGCTGCTGCTGTACGAAAGATAAGCTAAACTCTCCATCATGCCATGTGACAGCTCAGAGAGCCACACTGCACACATCGATCTCCATAGGCTTTTCACTGCATGTCAGACTCTGAATATATCTGCCACTGTGAAAAAGGTAGCCCGAGGGGGGGAAGGAAAATCAGAAGTAGAGAGAAAGACGCGGGTAAGGAAAGGGTTAATAAGGCGGTAGAGTGAATACGAAAAGGCAGGTGAGACAAACTCCTGAATGAGCATAAGTTGAAGGGAGACGTAAAATAGGAAAACAGGAAGGATCTGGCAATTGATCACATGTCCTCCCAGGAGACCTATACCCTAAGGAAATACTATGATCACTGCCATGTGTGTGTGTGTCACAGTAGGTGGCGGCTGTATGAACTATCGCACAGTTTATTTATGACGGCTTCCCGCTGATGGTTACAGAGACAGAGAGCAACCTGCTTACAACTCAGAGCTGTTATGTTCCAACACCACAACAGTCACTCACTTTTCATGCACTTAGAGTACACACAGTGTGTGTGTTTTACTTAGACCAGTAGCTTCAAACCTGGTTTAGGTAAATATTTGGAAAAAGTGCATGCATGTCCATATCACAATTATCCCTCTACATAAAATTGAAAAAAGAAAAAGAAAAACTCTTTTTGTTTTGTAGCATATTCATCACCAGGTACCTCCAATGATCAATTTTGCAATTTTGTACTGTTTATAATAAGTGTCTTTAGCTGAGAGTGTATTCAATGCAGATTTGGATGATTATCTACCTGTAAGAAAGATGAAACCTTATTCATATCACATATTTTAAAGTCAAGACACTAAGAGGGATATTTACTAAGAATTTGTGCCCCATTTTAAGCACTTAAACAGCCAAATGTGCTTCTTTTTATTCGTCTGAAAGACCGTAGTGAAGTTTATGCAGGTAAAATTGGCAGAAAAGTGGCTTCATTGAAAATTGCATGTTTGGTCTCATGCAAAACATGTTGCATGTTGTATTCTTGTTTGGAGGTGCAAAATATAGGAAGAGCGAATGTAAATTTATACAAACAAGCCTGCATTAGAAATTTAAAGTTGATAAAGTTGTTGATAAAGAAAGAACAGTTTACTGTAGTCTAGCGGAGCTCTTGGTTCAGTACCTAAACACAAGAATAAGAGTAGCAATGCAGCAGTCTGCTATTTTTCTCACAATTTAACCTGTTTCCCACAGGTCCCTCCTGCCTGTTTCCATGACTTGTAATGACTCACAGCAGCTTCAGTCCAGTGTGATATGATTGAAGCAGCAAGTAATACATGACTTGTAATACTTAATGAAGTAGGCCATGATATTTACCATGTATAAAAATGTATAAAAATTAAACCAAAAAAAAATTCCACTAATTTTCAAAACTCATTCAATCACTGATTTTTTTTTTTTTAAGCTGACAACATCACAATATATAACTAAAATATCTTCATGTATAGCCTTCCTCAAGTGGTATGAATGCACACTTGCAGATCCAAATGCATCTTCTCTTCAACCAGCAGCATTAACATTTGTAGTCTTGGTAATGATTATTATGAGGAATAATTTGTTTAAAATATCAAACTTCAAGCTTGATGTTGTCTTGAATGCCCTTTTCCAAAAAAACATTACTTTCTCTTCACAGAATTTTCTTTCTTTTAGAATTTTTAGCACTAACTCTTTAATGGACATGAGACATTGGAAAAAGGGGAATCACAGTGTTGGTTTAAAATGCAGTATAGACAAATTTGATCCCATTCAGATGTCAGATTTTTATATATCTTTTAGTGTATCATATCCACTCAGGAGTATTGAGGGCACGTGAGAGGTGGCCATTGTGTAATCGATTGAGAATACTCTGCTCATGGTATGGTAAAATGGGGGAATGAGAGAATGAAATGAAAAGTGTTTTATTCAATTTCAGCTTGCCAGGACTTACCGAACTGTTGTGTCGTGTCGGTTGCTTGGTAACTGTAATACTCGGAGATATAAGTGCAGAGAGTGTAGTGAATAAGACTGTAAGACTGCCACCATTTTTTTTTCTTTGCTGCTCGTATTGTCTCCCTCTCTCTCTCTCTCTCTCTCTCTATATATATATATATATATATATATATATATATATATATATATATATATATATATTTATATATATATATATTTGTATATATGACAAACACTATATACAGCCATTGTTACAAATAAGATATAATGTGTTTTTTTCTGTCTTCCGTCTTTTTATTCCTGTGGGTAGTGACTGTGAGAGATCACAGAGCCACAGTTGTGACAGGGAAGTCATACCTTGACAGCAGGGATGAAAGGCAGGAATAGAGCAGGGTCAGACTGCTGGGTGAATATTTCACAGTCATCAGTCTTGTGACATTCGCTGCCCTGTTTCTCTGTTGGCCCCTCTCCCTCTTGACCAGTGACACAGCAGCAAGGTGTGAGGCTGCCTGCATGTGTTCATGTGTAAGAGAGAAATAGTTAAGGTTTGTACTCACAATAATTTGTGTCATATATGATTGATTTCGCCTTCCTCTCTCATTTGCCCCCTGTGGTGTGCCACTAAATGTGCTGTGATGCTGAGAACCAAGAATGTGCAAATTAAGTTTGAAAATTCATGACAAATCACAGGAAATGATCAGTTTATTTTTTTCACTTTCTCACGTCCTCGCTATCTTGCATCTTAGCAGGCTATGATGGCCCTAACAAAACATAATCATATCCATCAGCTACTGAAAATTGGCTATCAGGATTTGATGAGCACTCCGATATAAATAAAACAATATCTATGCAAGAGTTGAAAGAGTTGCTGACTGTCGAGCAGCCGGTTTGTATCTCGAGGGTGTTTTCAGGATTACTTTTCACTCCTTCTCTGACTATGAATTTAAACCTCTTTACAATATGTTGATCAGCAATTACGGAAATTTTGTATATCTGTTGTGTACAGGGAGAGTGATTTATAAATCTGTAATCGAAAAGAAAGCACAACATTTTTTTAGAACTTCCAGACTCTGCACCTGCGGTTAGATTTTCTGTTCTTCCTCTCTCATTCTTTTTTCAGGCGCTGTCTCTTAGAGGTTTTCAGGCTCACTGGAGGCATTCCAATAGATCCATCAATTTGGCAAAGCAGTGTGTGTGAAGCATAAGAGTCATTCCCTCGGGATACACACGCAAAATACACAGACACACACGCACACTAATAGACAATCTATGTTGTTTATTTTGCTCCCCTCTGTGTTTTTACCAGCAGGATGTCTCAGAGGTGATGCTTATGTTGTTGGTTAGGTCCTCTGTGTTGTGGCTCCCTTTGTTTTTTGTACATGGCTATAAGGGCCTATATGGATTTTACCAAGCTGCTTATTGAACCCTCTCATATCATGGCATATTCTCTGCTAGATGACAATCTAGTCTGCGCTTCTCCTAACTGATTACAGTGCTGTCAGTCACAACCTAATATGGTCCTGCGCCAGTGTTTGCATGCATGACAAATCATCATTTCCTCTATGTCCACACAAAACAAAAGCCATAAAGGCATCAACTAAAAACATGATCTTTTACTGTAAAATGTCTGCAATTTCCACTAGACATCAAATGAAGCAAAACCTTCACTAATCAACAGCGTGATATCTACAGTATGTCCATTTCCTTATGGGTCTCGCGAGCTCGTTAGAAAACAGCAAGCTTCCTTGCATGATCCAGATGATGTGACACGACTAATTAAAAGGTGCCACACTGTAAGGTCTCAATTTGCTGATGAGCTAAATCAGGACACTCTCTTTCAGGGTTGAACGATCGGGGGGTTTCAGCACTCAGCTGCAGCACTCGTGATTGACATCCAAGATAAAGACGATGTTGTTTCTGCACATAAGCGACAGATAGAGGCGCGCTGTTCTTCCCACAGTTATCTAATCATTTGCTCTGTCTTCTTTCTTTGTCCTTTTTTCTTCTCTCTGTTTTCTGGCGTCTGCCTCTCTTGCTGTCCATCCAACCCCTCTTCTCTACTTGGGGACTCCAGTGATGGCTTCAAAAGGCAAAGGTCGAGGTGAGTGGTGGCTGTGTCTTCCTGCCGTACCGCTAACTTAGCCTCACTAAACTAACATCAAAAAGTGAAATCAAATCTATATTTTTTTTTTTATTTTAAAACATAATCGATTGATGTTTTAGGTTATTTCCTATATTGTACTCTTGTGCTTGCTTTTTTGTTGTTGTGTGCTCAATTCCTGAGCAGTTATATTATTGTAATATTTTGATGTAAGGCAGTTTTTAAAGGGCTAGAGAGTTTTGTGTTTTTAAGATTTTTGTCATACAGCAATTTTGGTATTTTATATTAATCTCTCATATAGGCTGTTTTGTATAACGGGAATTTTGTGTGTTGTAGCAAAGACACTAAACTAAACTACTTATAGTTTATTTATGACTACCCAAAGAAAACATGACTGTGACAAAATGGTTTGCTTGGGATCAGAATGTGTTTTCTTGTTTTAAAATAGCACTTCTACAACATAATACGCATTTTAGTGTCAATATTTATAGATGTTTTTTCTATTATATTTGCTCCTGAATTATTCAACCTCATAAACTCTGAAGGAGATACTCCAAGGTCATAAGATTAATAAGGGAGTATTTCACTGTGTGATACTGCCCTTTACCATTTCCATAAAATTGGAAAGGTGGCAGTAAATTACAGTGATCAAAAACTTCTCCATCATTCTCTGCATCTGTTAGATGGCAGTGAGAAAGGATTATAGATCAGAGTGAGTCAGAGTGTCGAGAAAGAGGCAGAGTGTTTATGTGAGAGGAGATAAGCTGATTTCATTCAGCTGTGTGCTTCAGTAAATATCGCCTCTCAAAACTAAGAATTTAGTCAACCACAACTATAACTATAATCTCCTCCTGTAAAGTAACCATCTTTGGCTAATGATCATACAATCAGAGGTCTTGAATATAGTCAATTTCAGAGCAAAGAGATGGTAATAAGCCAAATGACAGGACAGGCATCAATACGGGGAAACATACCAAGCAGACCAGGCTATACAAATAGAATCGACTTTTTTTTCCTTTTTTTTTTTTTGAGTAATTCCATATGTGTGTTTTCCTTAAACAATCAGATCTGAGTCAAACTTGAAAATAAAGGTGAATCGAGAAAAGGCCATGAGAATATGTGCCAAAGTTAAAGATTATCATGGGTCCAAAATGTTGGACTTGATCTAAAACAGAACCATGAAAAACCCAAAAATTATTTTCAGAAAAATGAGACTTGATCCAAAGGGGACTCGAGACACAGCCAAACCCAAGCCGAATAGACCAGATGATAATTTGAACAGACATTAATAGAGGCAGAACATCAACACTGGCAGCAGCTTGATGCTCTATCAATTAACGTATCAATAATAACAACAATGTCTTAAAAATGGATGTAAAGTCATGGAAATTACTCCCAAAAAATATTTTTTTACATGCTTCAAATCTAATTTGTAGAAAAAATAGAAAGTATTTTAATCCACTGCACCAACAACACAGACAGAAGATAATCATTTTCTGCAATGACTAGGATTTACCACATGATCAGAGCTGTTATGTACTGTATGTGCTGATCAGCTAGAATCCACTTGGATATTAGATATATCAACACAAAGACCTATGGCAGTAAAATGAGATTAACCCAGGTCTCAGTTCTTCAGGACTGAGTGGACTTGTGTAGATCTCCAGCCCAAATGTGAATGTGTTTACATGGAGACGTTATATTACTCAAATAGACACAATAATAGCCAGTTAAAACAGCTCATGTAAACACCTTGATTAGAATCAACTTGCCAATCTAGGGGAAAAAAAGAATCTAACCTGGCCGACAAAAATTTGCGGTTGAAATTACCTTTCCCAAATACTTTCTGTTTTTAGAAAATGTATACTCTGCAAATGCTCATCCAGTGGAGTCAAACATATTCCCCCTGGAAATACTCTCTATATTGTTTGTGATTGATGAGCGCTCTCCACCACTTTCTCATGTTATACGTCTTTCCCAGGGGAACCCTATTTGAATAAGTGACGTTTACTCGGGAGAGACCGACTCATAATGGCTAGTCAGCCTTCTGTTTAATAACAGCAAACTGTCTGTTCTGATAAAACTGCTGCTTTTGTACAATCGCACAACAATACACCAATCATACTGCAATTCCAAATGGGTACGTCCTCTTCAAAAGTTTGCCTGTTGTGAAGTGATAGATCTGGTATATTGCTCATGTCAAAACCCTTCCCTTTCTTTACAATACTGTCTCCCTTCTCCCCTCCTCCTCCTCATCATCATCATTCTCAGCAGCAGCTCTGGTAGTAACAGCACCGACACTGCATGTTTTCCCTCTACACTTCACTACGCAGAATTTTCTTGTTTTCCTGCTGCGTCTGAATGCGTAATTAATTTAGACCATGTCTCTCCGGGCCAACATCCAACTCTGTGTGGTTGAACGCAACTGTAAGATCTCCCATCTCATTCACAGTTGAACCCATCCCTCTCTTCAAAGGCCACCCTAACCTGGCTATCATCCTTTTCTATCTCACTGTGACAGTATAGGAAATCCATTGCACTCTTAATAGGGGAACAGAGGATGTGTAGATCAGAGTCAAGCACATGTCTCCGTCTTGCCTCTCTCACCCTTATAATGAGGCTATTGGTAGGAAAACATAACAAGCAAGATAAGATTCATGCTGATCAGTGGGCAGATAAAGGCTCAGTTCACCTCCAAGCACCAGTTCATCCGCGTGCGTGTGCGTGTGTGTGTGTGTGTGTGTGTGTGTGTGTGAGAGAGAGAGAGAGAGAGAGAGAGAGAGAGATATGTATGTGCTTGAGGCTACCTTCCGCATGTATTCATTTGCAATTGCACATATTGTACAGCCAATTACTGTATACACCACCAAAGATGAATTCTCCTGTCGCTTCGTTGGCTGGTGGAAGATTAAATCAGAGTTATTTTTAGAAAATGTGACAACATAATGGCGTCACTGTCAGGGATGCAAAATGACCATGAACATGTGTCTTTGAAATTGCTCTGAATCTATGCAGTCACCATGTATTACAAACTGAAGATTGCACTAAAAAGAAAACATTTCAAACCAATGGTAATCTGGGGATTAGACTATAATATTTCTCTGGAGTAAAAGTAAGTAAGTAAAGTAAAAGGAGTGTAAAGGGATGGCGTGCCATTTGAAAAACATAGTCCACACTTGTATCACTTTCAGCTGTCATACAAGTTATGAGAGTTTCCTCACATCTTGTACTCAAATGTAATCATGCCGGGTTAGACCAGCCTGAGCTTAGCTTTGAGACGAGATCTTCAGTGTCAACCCTGCAACTACGGGCCCTTCCTATAAGTTGCGGTTTTAAAAGGGAAGCAGCAAAGTAAGTCTGTCACACGAGCCGAATGATAAGAGCTGTTTTTAAAACTAGCACTTTCTGCTCACTGAGTCTTGCAGATATCCCCTGAGGCAAGAAGCATTTCCCAAGATCACTCTTAAATGAACAGTATCTGTCAACACATCACCACACATTAGAAAATCACACTGTGTCATGTTGATTTGGGGAATTTGGGAGTTTTTGGTGGCAGCAGCGATTAGTCTGATTTCCCTCATGAATGCCACCCTTGCCTGCGATCATTCTGCTCTCACCGCATAAGAAATGAATTACTTCCTGTCATAAAAAAAAGGAGTCAAGCGCATTTCTCTTCCACATCAGTTTGAGAAAATTTGAAAATTTCAATAGCCACAATAAATCCGATTTCCCTGACCTAATGCTTTTATGACATTTAAATTGTAAAACCTACTAAGCCAGCAAGAGAGGATGAGTAATAATACTGATTTGCCATTGCTTGGCCTTATATTTGAAGAGGGACTAGAGTGAAATATTTGAGGATAGAAACACTGTACGTAGCCAGATCCTTCCTTTCTTTGTCCTTGTAGTGCTGAAAATAGAACAGATGAGACTGCGTTTTGGCTATTTCTTAAAAAGGCTGAACTGAAAATAACATTGAGTGTATTGTTCAATTTCAGCCAGCACTTCTCATCGGTAACACACAAAATATCCTCGCCTTAACTACATATAACATACACAAATACACAGGGAACTGTGCTTGTGCATAAATCAGGGCAGCATAATTTAAATGCCTGTTTCCCACATGTCTACTTAGCATCTCAGATAATGCAACTGTGTGAGCAGCAAGTCTCCTTTGGCTACAGGGAAGTGTTTAAGATATTGTTCTTTTATTATGGTACTTGCCTCCATTGTTTACTCCACTCCTTCTTTCTTTACATTTATCTGTCAAAATATGTACTTCTGTACCTTACCTCGCTTTTGCTCTCAGCTTCTGCTGCTCGCTTTTGCCAGCTGGAAGAAAGCACTGTATGAAGTATTTATGAAGGCCAGGTTTACCTCTGTCATAAAACCATGAGATGTCTGCCCTTGGCTCAGAAAGGATAGTGAGATCCCGGCCACTCTGGACAGAGATGGCTTGAACTTAAGCAGCTTACACACAGAGAATGGGCAGAGGTTTATATCTCTGCCCTTTAAATGGATGTGGCTGAATCAAGGGCAGCAATACTGGGCAAATGATATTGATGTCTTGAAGTGAAGCTGGTCACCAAATTGAAATTAGACTTGTTTGTTTTTATAAACGATGATAGGATCGGCTCCTGAAAAGCAACATTACACAGAAGTTCAGCTGTGGCAGTTTTTCCTCAGCAACAAAAGAAAGAGAGAAACTGCTGTGGCATGTTTGTAACTTGTCCAGGGCTTTGTACACACAAGAGGGTGCTAACATAGGAGACATTCTTTCTGGATGTTTTGTCACTACCTTGACAACGTCTGTCAAAACCTTTCACACCCCAGATGCTACTGGAGACAGTAAACCCCTCTTCTACCCCCCTCCCTCCCCCCAATGTCAAAAACAGGCCAAAACAGACTTCACTCTCCCCCGGGTAGCTCGTGGTGCTTACCGCACTGTCCTCTCTCTCTGTCGCCACATGTCACGCATAAACAACACCTAATAGAACCTCGGAGAAGTAGGTGATATTTTGTTGATCTGACTACAGAGGTTGAGTTGGACGTCAAGTTTGTGATGACGGCACCAACAGCTGCCCAGTCTAATTATTGTATGTAAATGACAACAGCACTGCCATACTCAGCCTCTCTGGTGCAGGATAATTAATTTCCAGCCTGTCCTCACAAGAAAAACGACAGTATAGGTCTAAAGTTCAGGCTGGCAAAAATCACCTATAGTTAGGTTTACGTCATCTAGCATCCAAAGTAATTATGACCTGAAGTGACGCGGTTCAAATGACGTCAGTATAAGGTGACTTGATGAGATGATTTTGCCTTATTAGAAGGAGGTGGATTGGGCAGATGGCTAGTTAGATTTACTGTTGCCATGACGATGAACGTTGCATAATTTTAAGGAAGTATAAATCACATTTCAAGTGACCATTTTAACCCAAACCATGATCTTTCCCTAATCCTAACCAAGTGGTTTTTGTACCTAAACCTAACTAGACCTTAATCACAGTGTTGTCACACCATAAAACATAGTTATTGTTTAAGATTTTGTAACTGGAGTGCATTGCTACAGCCGCTAGATGGCACAGACATAACTATAGGTCGTTTTTTGCCGGCTGAATTTTAGACCTATACTGTTGTTTAATTATGAGGATGTGTGTTGTTAATATCATATCTCCAGATCAAAGACTGTCAGACTGTCCCGAGGTGGTTGTACACCAGCGCTGAATACAAAGGTAGCTCCACCCTCTGCAGTGGTTGTATTCAATTTGCTCACAGCAGGAATCTTATCACTGTCAAAAAAAAGCAAATTTAGATTTGAAGCATGCACACACACACACACACACACACACACACACACACACACACACACACCAAGAATTTATTTGAATTTTTCATGGGCAAATGCATATATCTTTAAATTTATGGAAGATGAATTGAGAGTATTTTTCACTTAGTGCAGCGTGACGGCAATGAAGGCACCGTATTTGTAAATGCGACCCCTTTCCAAACAAAGCTGCTCTAAATGCATTTTATTATATTTTTATTCCTTCAATGCAAAATATTCTGACTTGCAGAAGACTAACGTATGACAGTTGGCTTGCACAAACATGGGGGTCTGGCTGCTTGCGTTGTGTTTGTGTTGTTAAGCCAGACTTCACTTTCTCCTCTGATTTCAAGAGGTTTAAAAGATAAATTATATACAGTGCTGTAACCCTTCCAGTGCTTTCTTGTTTAAAAAGACAGATGTATAGCTTTTTCACACCGGCGACACAGGAAAGCACAATTTAATTTCAATGCGAATACGGGAGGCTCATTTTTCATGCCAGGTGTAATAGTGTTATGAAATGTTGATAAATCACATTTGAGATGGGATGTGGATTTGGCATGCATGTTGATAGAAGGCTTAAAAAAAAAGGTCACATTGAAAGAGAAAGAAACTAAGATTGTGTGTATGACGTGTTACTGAGAAAAAAGGAAGGGAGGTTTTTGTGAAAATTGTCAAAGAGGGAGAAAGAGTCCCAGAGCGAGGGCAGGGAGTTGTGATGCACTTCTCTGATATGTTAGCTTCCGTTCCAGGAAGTTACTAACATTTCCTGTTCCATATTATCAGCTAGAATTGGTTCTTGTACAAAGAAATCTTCCCTGCCTGGAAATTAAAGTACATGCAGTTTTCCCTGTTGCATTTTGCTGATGCTCTAAACCAGTTTGCTGTTGTTGCTCAAGGATGCTCAAGGATACATGGCTGATTGATGAATTCACACCATCCGATGAGATGATCAAAACTCTTGACCTTGTACCGTCTCTCCAATCACTAGGCCACCCTGCTTCTCAACACTCTCTGAATTACTCACTCTGAGAAGCTTGTGTATCCAGCTATATAACCAACTGTGTAACCTTACATAGGCTAACTGTCAGGGTGAAACTGTTGCATCCTATGTAATCTTCTGTATCTCATTCATGATCTTCTGAGTTGAGGATGCATTTTGAACAGTAAGCCACTTGAGCTCATGCTTTACCATGTCAGAGTATCTAAGGTAGTGCTGTGCTGTGCAGTGTTGCCTGCTGTATGTGGTTTGAAGTGCACATTTTTAACACACCATTATAATGATAAAAACAACAGTATGTGTTCATTTTTTTACTTTCAATTTTTAATAAAGTAACACTGATAATTAAATATTGCTCACAGTTGGCAGGCGTATTCTGGTTTAACTCTGACCTACTGTACTCACCGTAGTTGTGCATGCACACAGTTATTTCCTGTGCAATGACAGATTATTACTGACATCACTGGTGTGCTTTTTTTGGTTTTTGGCTTGTTTACAACCTGTCTCATCATCTGAGTGCTGTTTCTTGCTTTGTTGTTGCGACATCACCGTGTTCCCAGATCTCAAAAATCACTTCGGTGTTTTCATAATTGATAGAAACTTCAAAACTAAGATGAACCATGATGTACAAACATTTAAATTTATATTTACAGTGATATAATCCAAAAGTCTACATTCATCTGGTATGTTCGACTTGCTTAAAAGGTAACTCAGCTAATGAAAACGGTGGACTGCCTCTGTCCATTTTTTTAATCCTGTATTCCCTGCCATACATCATAGCTCTACAGCTCAGTTGAGCTCCAGTCCTGGTATAAAGGTCAGTAGCTCCAGGCTGTCCGTCTGTCTGCCTGCATCTCTCTCCTTTTCCCTGCTTCTTGAATGCCTAAATAAAAAAGGTTAGTAGACTGAGCTGCTCTTGCTTGAAAGGTCATGTCGGAGAGCAGACAGGAAGCATCCGTGATACTCTTATCAGTATTATTTGTCCGGTAGTTTGCTTTGGCAACAGGTACTGTAGGTTTGAATGTGTCCTGTGAATATCTCTACTGGGTGCTCAGGCATGTACTTTTGGAAGTGATAGTTGGTCTTTTGAGGAAAAAATTGGATGCAATGCGTGGTGGGAGGCACAAGTCCAAATGATTGTCGGGAAGCTCTGTGGCCAGCTTTGATTATTCGCCAGTGCATACGCCTACTTCTAGGTGGAGGGAGGGAATGGGGGGTATTGAGTGGGTCCCATTAAAACTTAAGATTCAGCTCATCTAGGGAGACAGCTGTGTGGAGGGTAAAGCATGGGAATGTGCTCTGGTTTAGTGTCTCTAGAGGAAATAATGTGTTGCTATTTGTTTTGAGACAGCTGCAATCATCCCAAAAGAATCAGGTCTTGCATTGCTCCATATGCCATTTATGGTTACATATATATTATCCAGTTCAAGCTAAATAAAGCAAAACTAATTTCATTATGTCTCTATTTTGTAATGTCATGTAGATGAGGAAGTTGTTGACCTGGTTTAGTCTAGGCATGTCAGTCAAAGTGGAGGGCAATTAAACTGACCCCACTCTCCATGAGAGTCAGAACACAATTGAGCACGAGAATGGAGGTTAGATCAAGATAAACTTGAAAGTCTAGGGAGCACTGGGAGACACAGAGTATATGAAAATGAGAGACAAAGAAAAGACAAAGAAAGGAAATGCCACCCTTCAGGGATCAACTAGTGGAGGAGACGCGACACAGAGAGAGAGAGGGATATAGAGAAAGAAGGGGACTGAGTGGAATTGATGTGAACTGGAAAAGATAGAGCAAGAAACTGAAAGTAGGAAAAAGCGTGGAGTTGAAGTGAGGGAAGGACCTAAATTTAGACATGGAAATCAGGGGAGAGCAGCTGCCTCCTTCCCTCAGGAGATACATTTAAATCAGGTCTGGGTGGCCAGAGGGGAGAATGGAGGAACCTACTCCACTGGCCAATTAGGCGCACAGAGCACTGCACTGTGCTAATATAACCATCATTGTGGCCCCTTTGGCCCTTTCAGTCCCACTGGACGTGTAGCACGAGACACTGACGCAGGGCTTACTGTAGGAGGAGGGATCCCCGGACTATTGTAACTTTATGTAGACACTAGTACCAAGAGAGAGGAGGAGAGGAGAGGAGAGCAACAACAAGAAAGGCACAGATGAACATATCTACAATATAGTATGTCCTATATGTCTTTACACATATTTATATCTTGTAGCTTAGTTACAATGGTACTGTGTTGTATTCCTGTTTCATAGTCTTCAGTTTTGGAAGCACCCCTTTTTCCCGAGATGGATGCGAAGCTCTTTGTCACAACCATTAAATCACGCAAACATCATGTTTTCTTCTTTGTCAAAATCAGATCATTTAGAGAACAAACTAGCAGACTATATTTTCAGGGATAAGTACAGACTTGACAATACAGTTTCAAGCGGGCATATTCCCTGAGTGTCTCCATCTTCAATGACATTTTGCAGTAATGAACTAAAATTATACACTATGTCATATTGTGCAGAACCTTGCTCTAAAATCACCAATGTTACCATTCACTTTGCTGGTTAACTATTGACTTCCCTTTGTGGCCAGCACAGAGGAAATAAAATGTATCACACTGAGCTGTATGTCACCCAACTGCGTTAGTAATAAAAATGAGAAAAAGTAAGTGATTTAAAGAGAGAAAGTAATAAAGAGAGCAAGGGCAGGCGCAGGAGAACGGTAAATCGTTGGCAGATCATGCCTCATGCAAAACTTTCATGAATAAAACATATTTCTAGCCTCCCATAGCTCAGATCCATTTTTCCTCCGTTTCCCTCCTCTCCCCTCTCTATCTCTGGCACGCATGATTAACCTCGGGAGGCCTTAATCAACACTGGAAATGACCCGTGCTCCTTGACTTACCTCTCTCTACCTCTCCTTCCTTCCTTCACCTCATTCTCTCTCCTCTCAGCACATCGTTCACCACAGGTCTGTCAGTGATGGGGTTTGCTTCACCTGCTAACCCTGTAGACAAGCGCTATTTGAGGGTTGTTTATCTTACCTGTGCAAATCATTAACTGATGTAAGGAAAACACAAAACTGCCTGCTGATATTTACACAGGGAATGTGATCTAATACAGTATCAGCGTTTTGGATGGAAGGGTATCAAACAGAATCACACAGAAATTGAAGTTGCAGCATTTAAAAACTTCTAAATATTTCTGATTTCTTTTCTTTCCTTATATATGTTTTTTTCAATTTTTTATTATCCTTTCCTGGGGGTATGGTGGTTTAAGACGGGAAAGTTAGCTGGGGATGAATAATCTTTTTTACCTAAGCCTTTATTCACACAGTCTTTAAACCTGTCCTCTGGGGATGGGGACAGGGATAGATTTATGGTTATTATTATTTACTTGCTTACTTGCTCCCTCAGCCTCCCTAACACACACACACACACACACACACACACACACACACACACACACACAAAAGCATGCACACACACACTCAACAGTGCACACCGTCACACAAAAGCATACGGACGCATGCACAGTAGTGTGAGCTGTCCGTGGTTCTGAAAAACTGACAGGCAGCTACTATATGGATAGAGCTGGATGCAAAATTGACCCTCTCCATGGTGCTGAAAACTAACTTAACTCAGCTCTGAGGTCACACCAAATTACATAACTCTGTTTGTCTTTCTGTATTTTCTCATTGGATTCGGGCATTGGGCACACCAACATCCACACATGTACACAGGTCCACAGGGAACAGTTTTTAATTGGTGTTCCCTGTGTAGCTGAGGTTTCAGGGTTGGT
>NC_058118.1:13720000-13857500 GCF_914725855.1 Thunnus albacares | reverse complement strand
CTCCCCCTCCCTCCCTCTTTCTCTCTCAACCCACGCAGTTGAGGCAGATGGCTGCCCACCTAGAGCCCGGTTCTGCTCGAGGTTTCTTCCCATTAAAGGGGAGTTTTTCCTTGCCACTGTCGCCAAGTGCTTGCTCATGGGGGAATGTTGGGTCTTTGTAAAATTAAGAGTACAGTCTAGACCTGCTCTATGTGAAAAGTGCCCTGAGATAACTTCTGTTGTGATTTTGGCACTATGTAAATAAAATTGACTTGACTTGGCTTGACTCAGCTGCAAACGCCTTTGAGCACAGTAGGTTTCAGATTAATTTTCCTTGCTGCCTGTTGGGAAGAAGAAGATGGGGATTAGAAGCACACAGTTGCTCAAAAATACAACCCTAACTTTTTGCATAATTTGCTCTATTACAATTAGTTTTTGTTTTTCATGCCAACATAGAGGCTGGGGTTACTCTTCATACTGTAGGTATTTTTAAACACAATTTAACTTATTGTGAGTTTTTCTTGTATAATTTTTATCTGGAAATCAGTGCAGAAATTTTGGACTGTAAAATGGGCGGCAAACAAGATATAAGTCTTTGAAAATTCTGATTATTTCTCATGGAATAACTGGCAAGATTACAGATAAAATGTTCACATATATACAGAATAGATTAATAAGCAAGACCCCAATGTGTTTTGTCCAATTCAACAGATGGTTGTCTTTGCGCATGTGTCATATCACAGAGTGTCACTTACATCCTCTATTAAAGTCAACCATGGAGCATTAGCATAAACATACTGCTTTTTCAAAGACAAATGCAGCAACTGACTCCATTACAGTCCTTTGAGTGGTGCTGGTTTCGCTGCTTTTGTTGTTTAATGTCAGGGCTGAGACTCACCCCCAAGACGTTTAGTCGGATGAAAGAGACTCCTCTTGTCTCCCGATGAGGTTCTCCGATGGCTGTGAAGAGTTGTTTGAATTTCAAATAAGTCATTGTCACGAAAGTAGCCAATTTTGTCCTTTCTGTCACTTACCACTGAGGAACTTAAGCTGTGCTTCGCCAGCGAGAGAGAGAGAGATGAGTACTGGGCAAGAGGGATTCTCTCTTTTATAAGATTCAAAAGAGGCTAATATCTCTTTACAAATTGCTCTTTTGGTTTCATGTAATTCAAGACTTGATAATAGCTTTATTTCTTGGATGGAGAAATTTCGCAATGAAGCATAATTACAATTTATTCGTTATTCCCATACTAGAAAGAACCCATGTGTAATTACTTTCCAGGCTGAATTTGCAGGCCTATTTAGTGGGCTCATTGTGTGTGAGCACTGGCTAAGGTATGACATTTAAATCATTTATTCAATATGGTTACTGTAATTTGCCAACCCTTTCTTTATCCAATTTCTTTTCCGACACCCACATTTACAATTTCTTTTTCAACCCTTGATCCTTTTCTCCTCTCTTATTTTACCTGTCCTTAAAAGCATCACGAACACATGTCGGCAGCTCTATATATATAAAAAAAAATATGTTGTATGTATTTCCAAGCTGCAGTATCAGTGTTTACTTAATTAGCAGCTTGACATTAGAGTGCAGGTCATACTGAGGGAATTTGTGTGCTCTTCAGGATAAAATGGTGGCATGCCTTGCCTCACTCTTCAAGGTCATATTTCAAGAGCCTTGTGTTTGTTTTTTGTTTATTTGTTTGTTTTAGGGAGGGGTTTGTGGAATTGATTGCATTTTTATTCAGTCTTGATTCACTTTCTGACAACAGGAAATTATTTCAAGACTGTTCAAGCTTACAACGGGTAACACTTCACCTTGTTTACATTACCTGATAATGATTTCTTTGTTCTTATTTTATGGTCACTGGACCTAAAAGTCCCATTTTTGATGGAATCAAAAGGTTGATTTTAGGATTTGGAAGAAATACTTTCAGATAAACATGATAGTTGTTACTTTGAGTTGAGCAGAAATTATATCTGTCAGTATGGACCAACAGCTTTTAAAATTCAAATTAGCATTTCTTCCACATAACTACAACATGACCTTGAGCATGATTCAGTTTATTACTTGCTCTTCCATGTTGATGTGACAATAATTTTCCAGTGGAATTATCCAAGCACAATAAATAGCAGTTAAACAGTACATTGTTTTACATAACTCTAACAAACTGCGTGAATAATGTTTTAAAATAGAAAAATATAAATTTCAAGGCCACATTTACAGTCTTTACAGTCCTCTTTAATTAGACTGGTCTTGGCTTACTCTGTTTCTGTTTCAATGACAAACTGACCATCAAAAGGTCACGGTGACTCTGTGAAATTTCCCTCAGTCTGAACTGAGGAGCATAGCTGCACATGTATGCATTGGTGCATTATTTCAGTATAATTTCACTACGTGTACTGTAAATAGTAACTGTATCTGCAGCTTTATGATATATGTGTAAAAATTTTGATGTTGCTTGTAAAATTGCCAAAGGTGCCTACCTGTGGTGGACATTTCTGCCGACACTGTGCCATCTGCAGATTGATTGAATCTGTTTAAACATTAAAATTAGTGTTATGGGTGAACAGCTAAGAGCCAACTGCTCATTTTTAGACCCCCAAGCTGCTGAATATGAGACTATTTGGGTTCTCAGATGTCAAATATTCAGCTATCTGAATCAATTTGCTGGCTGTTTGTGATTCGTATGTGTGTGTGTGTGTGTGTGTGTTTGTGTGAGTCTGCTTGTAAGTGCACATATACGTGTGTGCCTGTGGAATGTCACGCATTCCACCTCCCCAGTATGCAACCATGAAAGCTTTGATGCATTCAGAGTATCTGTGCCTGAGCAATTTAGGGGACAGGCTTTTAAAAATTTTCCAAAGTAAATAACAAAATAAGAAATGCCTGACAGACTTTTTATTAAACAGATAGCAGAACTTTCTCTCAAAACTTAATCTTAGGAGGAAAGTGAAACTTTTTAGACAGCTGTCTTTTTTTTCCTGGAAGAGTACCTCTATGAAACATCCTTTCATATCATCCTGAAGATTGGTACGGTGTTCTCTCCGATAGGAAAAAAACTGACTGTAAATCTCCAAAGATCCCTAACAAGTCCCCTCTCTCGAAGACAAGGACCATAAAACATGAGAGGAAGAAAAAGAGGAAAAAGGTGACGGAATGTAGGCCTTGGTGGGATAAACGAGAGGAATTAAGGAGGCATTTTACGAGAGCTTCCAGACGCAGTTATCACCTCGGAAAGACACAGGCAAACTTTTTCTTTGACCTTGAACAAGCCGCGTCTTCTTTCTTTATACATGTCTCTATAACATTCAGCTTCTGATTAAAAAAAGCTTTTTGTACTTGCTCATGTTTACATTGTATTTAGAGGTGCAGACAGGTGTAATGATTAAAAGCAGAGATCTGTATGGGTCTGTGTGCCATTGATTGTGTGTTGCCTGTGGATCAGAGGCAAATGTCAGCTCTGTTTCTTCTCTTTCCGTCTGTAAAGCAGGTTAAGGTGAGGAAGAGACTGGATTGTCAAATGAAGCAAAAGATCCAGTTATTACTGCTTTTATTAGCGGAGCCACTTATCATTTCCGAGGTGTAGAGAATAATACCTGAGGCAAAAGGGAATAATTAGCTCACACTTAGTGGCAGTCTTATTCATTTCTCTCTTCCGGGAAAAAGTTCTGGAGCACAGAGTTGGGGAAAAGAAACTATATTTTTTACACATTTTTAACAGAATTAAAAGTTCAGAGTTGTTTGTGAGGAATTTTCAGTGTCAGCAAAATGGAGAGGTAGCTCTACAAAGATTGTCCACTTTCTTTCCAAAGCTTTTCAAAGTCATTTTGAAGGGATCGCTGTAGTGGGCATATCCTGGAAAAATATGAACGTCCTTATAGACTAAGATATCTGTTCTTCCGCTCCTGAGCTGCACAGGGAAAATGTATCCTTCTGCAAAGTACAACAGGTTTTATAGGCAAGAGCTATCTCCTCACTGACCCGCTTCTCACAAGGACTTAATGAAGTAGGTCTAGTGGAGGTGTCCCACTGAACTCTGCATGGCAGGTGGAAACTGATGAAAGAAAATCATTTCTGTCACAGGAAAAATCTCCACAAGCCAATTACTGTATGGAGTATGGTACATTTTACATTTTAAAAAGCAGATGTGCCTCGGAAAAGGTATAACAGGTAATGGGGGTTGAGAAATGGCTTAGATACAGAATATACATTAAGCTGCTCAATAAACATTGCATTCTGTTTAGTTCTCTCTCTCGCTCTTTCTCTCTACTGCTCCCTTATTCACACATACAAAGACATAGACAAACTCAAGTCCCCAGATGAGTTGTTGACAAGGAAAAGAGAACAGTCACATCCAGACACAGGCAGCTGAATGTATATTCTGAAATTTGCACTTTTCTCATTATAAAACTGTGTCACTTGAATGAGCAAACACCTGCCAAGGTTCTATACTAATACATACTGTCTCTGGATAGATGAAGGGACAGAGAAGGAGGGGAGGGCAGTGGAGAAGATGAGAGAGGAAAGGGCACGGGGATGGGAGGGGCGGGGGGGAATGTGAGGGGAAATGGGAAGGGAAATGTGCAAACATTATAGGCCTAAAGTGAGTGAGTTTAGAGTCATGGCTATTTGCTTATGCATGCACTCTGTATGGCTATACAATAAACGCTTTCCTAATGTACAAATGTAAGTGTCTTTTATATACACGCACACACCTGCACGTACCCACATACCATGTTTGCTCACCTGCTGCTTTGAATAGTAAACAAGAGTAGCCTTGGATAACTGCTTGATGTCCACCAAATTTATATATATGTATGTCTACATATATGAGTGCATATAAACAGAGTATGTACTGCATCTGGTGTGCTTTAGCCTTCTGCATGTATGGTGATTTGTTGTAATTTTAGTGAGGCTCTGGCAACATACTGATGAATCAGAAAACCATTAGCTGTGTGAAATAATGGACTGAGGTTTCCTTATGTGGAGGCGGAAAAAGCTTTTTTGGACTTGCTTCCCACACCTGCAGTTTTGTTTCCTTGGTCAGAAACAAACAAAAAAAAGATAAATAATTGCCTTTTATTTTACTCAGGTGTACAAATCAAGTGTTGTAAATGTGAAGGTTCATTGGGATCCTATGTCAATCTGCATCATAGGGCAAAAGTCATCAAAATGAAACAGGCATTTGTAGTATTCACTACTAAGTCTGACTGACTAACCTTAACCTATAGTCAGATTTGGGCATTCAACCATAAGACTAAGCCTCACGGTAATTGTGTTTGAAGCAGAGAAAAGGTTGCTCTGTTATGTCTTTGTGACTGTTCTTGTGGTGCATTCATGGGCTGCCAAATAACCTTGTATTCACAAAATACAGCATGTTGTGAAAGAAAAAACGGAAATCACAAAACAGAAAATTAGCAAACATGTTAAAAAGATCATATTCATTGGGAAGCATTATGGGAAAAGAAGGTGCTGTTGCTAAGCCTTAGATTCAGCTGATGTTCTGACCGCAACCAGAACGCACCGCAGCACATCAGCCAGAATCAGCAAAATAGTCATAAATCAGAGAACAGCCTACAGCTGCCTTTTCAAATTAAATGCAAGAAATGGGACGAAGCATGCAAATGCACCAGTATGATTTTTGCATATAGATACAAACTACATCTGAACAAACAAACACAAGACTGAAGAAGAGAAAAAAGTGCACTTTTATGAAAAACATATATTTTTTAAATATATTATCATTGCAATCATCTGTATAATATTACTGATGCCATCCATTCCATCGCTTCACTAAATAGTTTGAATATGTTCATGAACACATCTAAGTGCATACCAACAACCATGAAGTGAAACAAAAACACAAACACAAAATAGAGGCCTTGGTGGCATAAATGAGAGAATAAGTAGGCATTTAGAGCTTCCAGATGTATTATCACCTCTGAAAGACACAGGCAAACTTTTTCTTTGACCTTGTGCAAGCTGCATCTTCTTTTTTTGTCACCTTTGTTCGCAAGTCTGTCTGTAGGAGTAACATTCAGCTTTTAATAAAGAAAGCTTTTTCCATTTAATTGTGCATTGTATTTAGAGATGCAGACGGGTATACTGATTAAAAGCAGAGATCTGTATAGTTTTCATTGATTGTGCAAGTTGCCTGTGGATCAGAGAAACTGGTGTCAGGCAAATGTCAGCTCTGTTTCTTCTGCTGTACAGCTGTAAACATAACATTAGATTATCTCTGTTGTATATGTGGAAGGTTGCAGATTTCAGCTTTAACGTGATACAGGCTACCTCTTTTTGCTGGAGAAAACTTTGATGGTTATATCATTTTTTAGGTGTCCACAATTTCCTAATAATTTGTTAGATTCCTGGGTAAATTTTGGGGGAAAATAGGAATTTTCTTAAAGAAAAGCTCCATTAAATCCTAAGTAAATATTTATTCATTTTTCATTCATTACTTAAAACTTCAGTCTCCATATATGATAAATTATATCATATATATGATATATGATAAATTGTATGTTTGCCTTTGGTCAAAATTCACATTCTTGCATGTTCTACAGACCTGCTGTGTACCGACTAAAATACTCTGCAGGTATGTTAGCAATTAATTATTAAATTTATTTTATTAACGTTTTCAACTCAAATTAACTTTGTCTTTATTTGCTCTATAATTAGTACCAAATTACATGCTTCTTTCCAAGAAATGTGTTGGAAATTATTAGGAAGTTACGGATGCGTAAAATGTGTTACCGCTTAGGACCAGGCCCGGATTAACACAGTATGGATCCCTAGGGTGACCACACTTGAATTGCCCCACTCCACCCACATTTACATATAAAAAAGTGAAATTTGCTATGGGT
This sequence comes from Thunnus albacares, assembly GCF_914725855.1. Classification (NCBI taxonomy): domain Eukaryota; kingdom Metazoa; phylum Chordata; class Actinopteri; order Scombriformes; family Scombridae; genus Thunnus; species Thunnus albacares. Next base: position 13,850,654 of record NC_058118.1, on the reverse strand, counting down.
ATAAAGACCATAGATTTACATGAACTTATTGCTAAAGTACAAGCTCAACACACATTCTGCAGAAACATTTGAGACAACCAAAAAACCTGACGCCATAGATAGACATAGGCCTACAAATGCTATACTAGCCCTTACATTGATTCTCAAATCTGAATGCTGACTCACATCCCAATGCGACACATCATGCTAAATATCATTATTTCCATCATAAATGGCCTGTATGAGGACTACATGCAAAACCATTACAGAGTATGTCTAAAAAAAATCATCACATACATATATGAAAGAAGGCAAACCCAGTAACGACTGTTGACAGCAACTATTTCAACAGCTGAATGATCCTAAAGCACCAGGTGAGGTTAAAGTATAAAGAATAGTACATTGAGCACATTGTTGTTCTGTTTTCAGAAACAGAAATTAAATGAATGAAAACAGAGTAGTGATTTGATTTTCAGTTCAAAAGCCACAAATGAAAAGGCATTTTTCATTTTCCTGGTCAGAAATGGCAGATACAACTTCGGTGATCAAAGTTGCTAATGGACTTGATTTTCTGGTCTTTGTAAAACAGAAAATAAAATAATTAACTAACGTATGAACCTTAGTACTCAGGAATACAAGGATGTACTTGTTCCACACAGGCGGGTGGATTAGTAAAATGGTCTTTGAAAATATTTTCTATTAGCAATAAAGTGTGCTACTACAGTATTATTACTGAAATAACTACAGCACATCCCTGCCCTCTCTCTCTCGCTCCTTTCTGCTCGTCACATCTCTGTGAAAGACGCACAGCAGCGGCTACTTCCCCCTAAAGGGGGGAAAAGTTTTTCATCTGTTTTCTTATTCTTATTATTCATATTCTCATTAATAAGAATAATAATATATAAAAGTTAAATCAAGTGTTTTGTAAATGTTGTATCTGCCGTTTCTGACCATGAAAAATGCCTTCTGTTTACGTTTTTCATTTTTTTCACGTTGGTGCCACCCAGCACCACAAACTGGCTGGTGGCCCTGGACACTCGCCCGATGCCATATATGGATAATCCAGCCCAGTTTAGGACCCACTCTCATGCACATGGATAAACCATATAAAGTAGCACCCTAATGTTACACAGTACTATGAAATATTGCCCGAAAAGAGAAGAATATTAAATTATATTACCCATTAATGGGTCAAAGATTATGATTGGATGTAACACTATGCAAAACATATACTTGTATCTATTCCCAGTCAGTTTCAGCTTCACCAGCTGACTGAACATCTTCCTGGGGATAAAAATGTCACTTCTCATTTAAAGGAAACAAGACATCTTTGACCTTCTCTCCGTGCAGCTTCTCTCTGTCTCAGTTTTCCTTTTCAAAGATGTGACTTTCTCCTCATCCTCTACAGATTAAAAAAAAAGTGATAGCTGACACTTTCACACTGTTCTGTCCCTCTCTGAATATACTGTTTGGGAACAGAAAATCTTGGTGTTATGGCTGTTTACTTTCTGTTATCTGATCGGTCATGACTGCATTCAAGGGAAACTTCAACACAGTCAGCTCCTCTGAGCCAGCGATCAGCAGTACCAGTAATTAGATGAGAAATCTTTCCACCCCCACTGGGTTTCTGAACGTCAAACTGCATCTGCCTTCGCAAACTCATAAAATTGTCCATCTCAAGACACTCTGTGTTAGTTCTTCTGAGATTAAGGCAAATAAATGTATAAAAGACAACTCTGTCACAAGCACACAAACACACACATACACTAAGCACGGTGCACTTAACAAGCAGCAGAGTAGACAGAGGTGTATTGACCATTTGTTGCAGAAACAAATCAAGCTTTGATGCTTACAGGTGAAGCTTTGCTTTCTGTCTGTCTTTACATTAAAAGTTGCAGACCAAGGCTAAATGAGCAAAAATATGATTGTTCATTCAGTAAGTAGATATTGTAGAATACAAATCCGCCACTCTTTGATGTTGACAACAATGCCATCCTCCACATTCAAGACTGTCGGCACTAATGGTGTCTAATGGATGGAAGGCAGCTGTAACACTATCACAGACAAATAGTAAAGGATACATTCCTCTCCTCTACTCTCTCTGTCGATATCCAACCTTTTACACTGGGCTTACTTTAAAGTATGAGAGAAGAACAGGAGGTTGCATTGCTAGAGGGAGGAACCTTGAGAGGAAAAAAGATGGAGGAAAAGTGGGGGTGGACTTTAATGTGTTGTACTTAGAAAAGAAAAATCAAATAAAAAATGCGAGCCATATGCACTGTAAGTCTGTGTGTATGTATGTCTTCAGTCAACATGGAGACGATTCTCATTACTGTATATAAGTGGTCTTTAGTATCTCAAACACCAGTTGCTAAAAGAAACTTAACATCCCCTGAAAATCTTATTTTTGCTGACATCCAATGACTTCCTGCTTTGCTGCAGTGACATCACACTTGGGTGTGGTTACAGGTGCTTGTGACCACAGCCAGAGGTGAAACAGGCTTTAGAGTGAAACAACCTGGTATTAAGTTACTTTTTAAAAATATGCAAATTATTGAATTAAATTGGAAAAATAAGCTACTGTAAATATCATAGGGTCAAAATAAAGTCAGAGTCTGAATGGAAAAAATGGTCAAACAATTTTAGCTATAATTTTCTGTCCAACTAGTCTGGCCTTATGTGACCATGTTTTATTCTTTTGATTAAATCTCAGGACAAAATGTTTTTTTCTGTATTCCTGACTACATTATAGTACCCTTACCAGTAATATCATGATTTCATGGTTATATATAACGCCTTTCATGTGTCTAAATCCAGCCTGAATCCGCCCTTCCAGGGGGATCAGGATGATACTGCTTTTTGGCATCAAACTAACTAGAGCTCCGCCTGTAAGGAATGAAAAAATGCAGAAGCAACACTTTAAGCATGATTGGATTACTGAATCCTGAATCTAATCTGAATGACCAGATATTCAGGGAGTCTTGAAATCCTTTAATGTTATCTGTGTTTATTGCTATATCATGCAGGTTATTTTTTAATAGCAGGTATTCAGTCACATTACTTCAGCCAAGTCACTTTACAATAATTTTTACAATCTCTCTCATTATGAATGTTTACGTAATGTCATCAGTTCATCGAAGCTGAGGCTCTGAGTAGACCAACAAGTCAGAATATTAAGTATACCTATTTTTCAATCCATATCCCTTCATCTCATGCACACAAATACCTCAAACAGGCTGTTGAGGAGAGAGAAGAAAGAAAGCATAGTCACATCACCAAAGCTAGAGAGCCAGCAACAGTAAATGTATTTTTTGACATTTGCCTGACCGTACTTCCTAGCCCAAAGCAAATAAGACAACAGTTGAATTGAGGCATTGTAACTTGTACACATTCGCAGGTTAGTGGAGCTGCCTGAGTCGACAGAATGAGGTCTGCAGGTGGGAGGAAGGAGAGAAACAGATACTGACACAAAGAAACGCAGAAAGATATACAAAAGAAAAGAGAAACTAATCTTTGTCTAAAATCAGTTCAAGTAATCTATTCTTTGTCTGTATATATTCTTTGATGAGACAAAGTGTGTATACATACTGAATGAAATATAACAACTATCTTTTCAGGAAAGGTTTCACCATTAGCAGAACCGGCAGTGCGTTAGACTATAACTAATTTGGTGGTCTTGCATTGATGACCATGTGTACTCACACACACATGCATAGAAGCAGGAATATACTGTCACTGGTGCCAAGCCTAAAGATATGTCATGTGCTCATATCAACATGTCACGCCTGCTCGGGCTCAGTGTACAGAATGTAGAGATAACTGGTGGTGCGAGGGATGGGAAGGGACAGAACAAATGCAATAACAAATGAGAGAGAGCAGCTGTTGTTTAGCCAAACTGATTACAACTCTACTGCCATTTACTGTAGGTGTTTAGCTTGGAACCAGCAATGCAAAGCTATTCATCCCTTGGCAGAACCAAATGACATGAGATAGTGTGCTCACTGAAATTTTTCTACATGTCAGTTCTGTGATTGTCACATCATGCCTACACAGAAGCTGTAAAAAGAACCTTTCACAGTAACGTCAAGGGCTTTACCAATAGCTGATGAATTACAACTGTAAGTAGGGAAAGCTGATAGCAGTTGGCATTTATTTAATCAATCAAACATAAGACTCAGAACCTGGTAATGGAATTAATTGCCACAAGATACTTTTTAAACAGTTATATGTGCAAAAAAATACCTTTAAGTTAATTAACTGTTACTATAATTGTCATAAAACACATACATATACATTTTTTTATATTTTCTTAATTGTTAAAGTGTTTGATATAGAGTATAAATGAATTAAGGTTACAAGGTTTGTGTGGGAAACATTTGAGAAAGAAGAAATTACTTTTAATGCTGGCTTAAAGCTTTAGGATGTTGAAACACAGATACCTTGGGTATCGTTTCTCACCATTCAGCCAGCCTCTCTTTAAAGTACTCTACAAATAGACTGTCTAATGGCCTTCACTTTTCAAATCTTTGTACAGGGGTTACAAAACCAGGGTGCTCTACTCTTTGTGATTTCTGACAAATGACCATAAGATATTCTTTCATGTGGCCACACATGAAAGAAGATATAAACACCTGTACACATATAATCATGCCTCTTTTCTGCTCAATCAAAACATGCACAGTCGCACACGCAAACACACACTTAGGGTACTGCACTTGCTCCGAGTCACTTTGATGGAGAGTGAAAGGCGAAGCAAAGTAGCCTTGGCTGCTCATATTAAATAAGGTTTGTAGAAAGGTGTTGTACTTGCAAAAGGAAGGCTTGAAGCCAAGGCCACAGCAGCAGAGTGAATGAAATTTTTAGCACGTTCAACAATCTACATGGTCTTTTCTTGATGTACTTTTGGGCGGTTTTGTTTTGTGTTTCACAATGCTCCTCGAACACAACAGGCATGAATCATGTCAGATTTAAGGTGTCACCACATTTTGAAATCGTAGTGCGTTCTCCCACTGTATCAGAGATATGAAGTAAGAGGTCTTGTTTGAAGACTATAGAGTATCTTTCAACTAGCCATCTAATTTCAGCAAATCCATTTCAGCTCTCACATCTTGCCAAATTCTCATTAGGCCTCTCTCTCACCCTCTTATTGCAGTATTGATTTCCATTGCCATTATGTCTTTTGGAAGATTACATTTTCATATAAGTAAAATGTCTACAGGACTGCATGTATGGTATACTGAAGAGGCATACTTTCAGATTTAAGAGAAAATTCAATTTTGATGTCTGGTTTCAATATAATTTTAATATTGTATGTGTGTTAAAATATATTTATACATAGATTATTTACACCACACAGTTTGGTTTGGCTTTTTTTTCTTTTAGTAAGCAGTAAACAGTTAAGATGTGTATTTGACTGCATCTGTATAGCGCACAAAGTATACTATTAACGCAGTACAAAAACATAATGCAAACCAGTATAAATGAAAAGAGCATCAGTGCAGTGCAATGCATAAATTTTCATTTATGCATTAAAATTATGACACTCCAATCATAATATTGTATGTCTGCTAATAATACTGCTGACGTAGCCCTCATCACTTTGGTTTGCTGATATCATCTGTTTAGTAACTCTGTCTCACTCTCTCTCTGTCTCTCTGTCCAGCTTTAAGGGACAACAGGATTGAGCTGGTACATGCATCAACGTCGGAGCTGACCATCAGTATCAGTGATGTCACGCTGTCTGATGAGGGCATGTACACCTGCTCTCTCTTCACCATGCCTGTCAGAACAGCCAAAGCCTACCTGACTGTTCTAGGTAAGTACAGGATCTAATCATTCAATTCCTTGCTTAAAGGAAATATTAATTTATGGATACACTTTTGCATAACAGCAGTCTGTCAGTGCATCCTATGAGTTGGTCTGTGATGAGGTGTCATAATATAATTTGTCGTTGTATACACCTTTCCTCAACCTGTGTGGGGTACCATGGTTTTAAAAATCCTATATTTCCTGCAAGTAACATCCAAACCACAGGTGTAACTTTTTTGCTCACATTTTTGTAAAGCAAGCAATAGTGGAAGGTTAGTGAGCAGAAGAGAAGAAAAAGTTGTGCCCCTCACACAAACAGTCTTGTGCCTGCAGTGCCTTATAGTCTATGTAGGCTACCATTTGTTGTAAAAATGGTATCACTCCATCTTCTACTAACTTCTCCCTGTAAGATCTGTTGAACATACAGTACAGAATGCTCTAGAGAGAACCTCTTTCTCTTTGACTCTTACAAGCTGACCAATATTAAAATCTGTAATGTGGAGGTTTTATATAGCTGAATTTAAGACGATCACTAAACATAAGATGAGTCCAAAAAGGCAAGTTGTAGTACGTTGCCAGTAACTGTAGTTAGCAAAACCTTGTTAAAATGTGTTCATGAAATTGGGTGGAAAAGTAGGCTATGAGCCAAGGTTTTTTTTTGTGTAGATCCAGATTATCTTATAAATTAAAGTTTGTAAATGAGGGCATTTTTGATCATTCTTGCTGGTTTTTTATGATGTAGTAAAAACATCTGTATGCATATGAGTGCTGTGATTTTATCATTATGTGTATTTCAGTATGTGTTGATTTTAAAACATTATTACTAAAATATGAACTCCAGACGATCATGCAGTATTGCTGGAGGTTATGCTTTGTCTGAGTGCTTTCTATAGACAGTTAGATGAAAAACATATTGTTAAGCCCTCCCTCCCTTTAGTAATGTTTGTGTTGTGATCATCGCCCTGCACAAACATTGTCTCATTTCCCGCCACTGGGCTTATTATCTTGCCAATTAGTTTTCGCTAATGTTAATAGATGTGCTAGTGCTCTCCAGGACCATTAGCTGGCTCTCTGTGTTAACAAGCGTTCCGAGAATTAGAGACATTAAAGGCTACTGCTCAATAAGGATACGGAGAAAATTATTTTGCAATACTGAACAATAGTTAATGGTGCAAGCCAGGAAACAGAGAGGGAGATTTAATAAATATACAAAATGGTCTGGGAACAGGCTGGTTTATCTGTCTCTGTTTCAGCGCAGTGAGTGCTGGGAATGAACACAAGAAAATATTAAAAAGGATTTGGGAAAAAATACCAAACTGCTCAATAAACATGCAATGAGATGAGCTTCACATTCAAACCTTCTCAAAATATTTGGGTGAATAAATATACACAGGTGTTTATCTATTACAACACATGCAAATTTTAAAGTTCATAAATACAATACATCACTAAATGATTCAGGTATACTGTAAATTCTAGGGTATGAAAATAGTAATGTAATAAACCAATAAACACAATGACAACGCTAACATGATGATGTTTAGCAAGTATAGTGTTTGCCATGTTCACCTTCTTAATTGAGAGTGTTAGCATGCTAATGTTTGCTAATTAGTAGAAAACACAAACTACAGCAAAAGTCAGTGTCATTAGTTTTGCAGGTATTTGATAATCTGAAATTGAAATTTTGACCTGCTGGTGGCCTACTCATGGCAACCCATCTAATAGTTTATGAATAAAATTTCAATCAGGACCACCTGACATTCCACCTTGCTAGGTTGGCTAAAAATGCGCAACATTAGAGGCTTTGTATTCAATCCAGACATATGAGCAAATTAAACTCTGAAGTTCAATTCATGTTAGTAACTTACTTTGATTTTGGTTCTAAATATGTCATAAAGCAGAATGATCACAATGACCACAGGAACTATCAGTTAAATCCAGTCTTCTTACCATGCATCAGAAATCGAGTTCTCATTTCTTTTTCATGTCTTGAAAACACTTAGTCATGCTTAAACAGTCATGCACACACACACATACACAATCCATGATGCACAAATGAGCAGAGAAAAACACTCACCAACTAAACACTCACACACACACACATGCACACGTGCACACGCACGCACACACACGCACACACACACAAACAGAGAGAAGGATTAAAGCTTTGCAGCCTCTAGCCACCCAAGGGGAACGTGACTGTATAAGATGAACATTGTATTTGATCTGCTCTCGTTCAGTCTGGGAGTAAAAACCATCAAACACTCTTCTGAGTCAAGCCACACTTACTCATACACACACTTACATGCACACCACAGTACTTAGATATAGTGGCACTTTTCACACTTGAAAACTATGCAGTGAACCAATTTGCATATAAAACATACACATTGAAAATTACATGAGATTAGGAGAGATAGCTCTCTCACGGCAAACCATATCTACCAAGTACTGTGTTGTTAGGTTTTTTTCTATCTCACACAGGCTCCGCCCTCTGCTGGACTCTGTGGGTAATACTCTCCTCCAATAACACGCACACAATCGCCCACTGAAATTTGCATGTAAGTAGCTGACCAATCAAGACGTGCCTACCAATTACGTGTGTCTTACACAGTATAAAAGGCAATATCTCACTGCTGCTCTCATCCTGAAACCACTTCAGCGATGGCAACATCAGCTCACTGATCTTACCTCTCCATGGAAAGTTGCCACTTCAAGCTCGATCCTGCCTGTCGTGCCCTGGTCTCATCACCATCGCTGACAGGCATCTCTTCTGCTTCGAGTGCCTTAGATGGGAACACAGAGAGAGCAGCATAATGCAGCCACTGTCCTGCATGCACTGCCAAGGACTTTCTTCAACTCAACGCCGACAATGGTGGGACAATTTTCGGTTGTGTGATGTCTCACTCCGTTCCAACAAGAGCGAACCAGAGCACAAGATCAATCTCCACAGTAAGGAGATTGAGTGAGTCCCCTGCTTTGTCCGGTTCTCTCCCCCAACAGACGCCTCAGCTTAGACAGTCCCAGTGGCTTCGCTGATAGACAATGACAACAACCTCTCATCTGTGTCTGCAACATTGCTGACCTTTGGAAATCCACCGCTGACTTCAGTTTGCCATGATTTCCCGAAGGTTATGGCCATGGTGGCAGAGCATGTTGTCAAGTCAAGTCAATTTATTTAAAGAGCACATTTTAAAACAACAGACGTTGACCAAAGTGCTTTACAGAAAGATTAAAATGATGGGGTAATTTGATTGATGGTTACAATCAAACAAAAACACAGGATCAAAAATCACAGTCACAAATAAGACAGAAAATCAGATAAAATTAGAACACAGCATTGCACAAACAAATAAATACAAACCAATAAAAGCCAGGGTGTGGTCAGGCATGAAAATAATAAACAGGCTAAAGAGAAGAGATAGGTCTTTAGATGGATTTTAAAGAAATCAATGGAGGGGGAAGATCTAATTTTATTCTGGTTTAGCTGAAAGAAACTATTTGCCATCCAGGGTTTTACATTCTCAATGCAATTTAGGAGGGAGTTAACACTGCAGGGATCACATGGTTTCAGTGGGAGGTATAGCTGGGTGTCATCAGCATAACAATGGTAGGAGATATATTTTCTGAAAATAGACCCCAGTGGAAGCATATACAGAGAAAACAAAATAGGACCTAACATAGAGCCTTGTGGTACTCCACAGGAGATGTGTGTAGAGGAGGAGGACACATTATCAATTCTAACAGAGGCTGATCAGTGCAGGGCTCTCACTGCCCCCGTCTATCCCACCCAAACCAGTCAGCAGCCAGCCTGGCTTATCCAGATCAACCTGCCTTTATTTCACCTCCTCTCTCGGACATTTGGCAGTGTGTCGAAGTATCCTGGAAAGAGCCACTGAAAATGAGGTCACCAGTCGTGGGAATGATTTCGTCCTGAAAGTGCAAGGCCACACAGAGACAGGCTGTCCTGGTGTGCCCCCCCTGGAAGAGGCCCTCGCAGTCCTCCTGATTCCTCACTCAGCTGGCTGGGCAGCGAGCATGAAGCCCCAGCCTCTGCTGGTGCAGGATAGGGACACGCTGGAATATTTTGAGAAAATTTTCTGGCTGGGCACGCAGCTGGCCATGACAGCTAACAATCTGGGTGTGTTGGGCATTGCTGCGGCTTATACACCGCTAGAGAGAATGATAGGTGGTGTGTGGCTTTCAGGGGAAAACCGACATATCAACCTCCTCAAACTTCAGGTGGTGCTCTTGGTTTTCCAACACATCCTGACTCTGGTTCAGGGGAGACATGTGTTGGTGAGAACAGACAACCACACTATGCTTGCCTGCATCAACAGGCATGGCGAAGTCCAATCCGCAGCCCTGTTGAAGATGGCGGAGAACCAGACTGCTATACGCCTTTCCTCATTTTAGTCTCATTCCCCCTCTGCTGGAGAATGAGACAAGAATGGCTGTCGGTCATCCTGATAACCCCAGACCACCGTTCGGCACCATGGTATGCAGAGATGACCCAGATATGGAAGGCCAGCCCTGGCTCCTGAGAAGGACAGATTGATGCGGGCTGGACTGTTTGCAGTGGTTCAGACCATCCAGGAGGCGAGAGCTGGATCCACCATTGCGCACTACAAAGCAAAGTCGTTGGGATTCCAACACTGATGCTGGGAAAGGAGATTAGACCCCCTGTCATCTGCAGTGGGAGAGGTTCTCTCCTTTCTCCAGTATCTGGTGGAAAAGGGGCTGTCTCATGCCACTATTAAAGTGTATGCAGCAGCAATTTCCTCCAGTCATGAGGGGTTTGGCGACAAACCTGTCTTGAACAGCTGTTTATGTGCTATGGAGAAGAAGTGGCTGGCAAAGCCCAACAAGAAGTGCCTAGCTAGTTGGCTTTGTGCGTGTGTCTCCCATACCTACAGGCAGGCGGGTAAGGACCCCCTTCCGTCTGTACTTATAGAACTAAGGTTACAATATTGTAACCTTCATTCCTTCAAATGCACGGTATTCAGAAAAAAGGAGGACTTTTAAGTCTGGTAATAAACCTTACAGGAGGTGCTGAGACAGACAAGGCCAGAGTCAGTCAATGGCATTGACTGACAGACCTTTCAGTCACTCAGCCTGAGGCGGACTTATTGCTCACTGACATTAGAAGGGCAGACACTACACACTTAAAACACTCATTATAGGAAAGGCCAGTAACTAACATTTTCTGTACAACTACATGGCCTCCTCTGTGGTCACACACAAACACACACAGTTTTGCTTTCACCTCATCAACATAAGTGAAAAATGATAGAAATATGAATTTAAAAGCTAAGGCACAATGCCAATGAGAGTGACTTCAAGTGCAATGTTTATTTTAATATAAATAAAACCCATTTAGTTCATTTTCACGTATCAGCGCCCACGTTCATCAAATAAAAAAACTCTAATTTGTAAAGTATTGAGGGTGTTATCAATACTTAGTCAGACAACAGATGCCACAATTATAAACTGAAAGTGTCTGCTCCATGACCATCTGCAGAAGCAGCAGAGTCACAGCACAGAGTAGCAGAGTGAGACGTCTGTCTTCCCTCCTGATCTCTGCTGTAAACACACATAGCAGTTCACGAGCAGCTGCTCTCATGTCGAGCGCACCTAGTAAGGTGCTGTTTAGTTTATTTGTTAAGCTGTCCATAAAGCCAGTGTAATTATTCAGTTTTGTGAGAGCATTGGGAAGGGATGATTCTAAAGCTACTCTGGCTGATTTATTAATCATGCAGCTCCTTTTGAGAGGGCAGCAAAGCTGAGAAATGGGCTGCATATGAACGTTAAACTGAATCAGAGAGTGATCTGATAATGATGGAGCAGAGGGAGAGACTAAAAGCTCAGTGACGGAAAGACCACGGAGTAAAAGTAAATCGATGGTGTGACCACTGGGGTGTGGGGGTTCAGAGACAGCCTGAGTAAAACCAAACGTATCAATGATTGTTGTGAAGGCTCAGTTTAGTGCGCAGTATGTGTTGTTAAAATGAATATTAAAATCGCCAATTATAATGATGCGGTCAGCATGAGTCACAGGATCTGAGATAAACTGAGAAGGACGTTAAAAGCACTACAAATGATCAGCAGTGAATGTTAGTTCTGGGATGAAAAGAGTAATTGGAGCCATAGATTAGTGCAACACCACCAACTTTTCTGGTGGCACAAGTGACATGGAAGTATACAAAGTTAGGCGGTGACGCTTCAGCCAGAGGCAGTGTGTTATCTGTGGATAACCAGGTTTCACAGAGCCCAAAAATATCAAAACTGTGTTTGAGGATTAGATTATGAATTAAAAGGGCTTTGGAGCCTAATGACCTAATGTTAATAAAGCCTATTTTAAGGCAAGTATTGCTGTTAAAAACAGGTGTAACCTTCACAGGATTCAGGTTGTGCATATTCCATTGGTTTCTGTTTGGATGGGATTTTCTCTTTTGGATGAGGGTAGGGATGTATAATACTTCATTACATTGAATCATAGGAAAGCAATTTGGAACAGATTTAATGTCACAAGAGAGTCCATGCCCAGTAAATAGACTTGCAGCATTGGGCCTATGAGGTAACCACTCCTGAGTAATAATACGATTATGGGAAGGGGGGAAATTGCAGACAGTAGTGTTTTATTTGAGTTTGGAATGCTGATATGTTAGAGGGGTTACTTTTATCGGGCATGGACTGTCTCACTTACAGGAAGCAGCAGTGTATGGCAGGTGCAACATGAAATATGAGAGTTGGCAGCTAATAACTTACTACCAGGTAGATTAGGATGAAGTCCATCAGATCTAAAAAGTTCACGTCAGTTCCAAAAAAGTGCTGCCTAAACATAACCATAGAAAGTTTAATATTGTTGTAGTTTGTACTAGTGGATATTTTACTGCAACATTGGATATTTTGGTGGGACAAAAAACAACCCAAAAACTAGGTATGTTGTCCCTAAACATTTTGCACATACATTCAATGTATGTGTGAAAATAAATGTTTTCAACTTGTCAAATATGTTACTTAATAACATTTTCTCATTACGTAATACTGGCTGAATTACATTTCTAGTTAAATGTCTTTGCAATTTATTTGTATGTAAACGTAATTTCTAGGAGACAGGGTTGCAGAGAAACATGTCTGGGAAGACACATTACTGTTGAATTTTTTTAATATAATTTTCTAGTAATAAGAAATTCACAAACAAAACTCCCACTGTATTTGAGTGGACACAGAAATCTCAGAGACAGGTATCCCGAAAAATCTGAACTATCTGCAAGGCTAGATACCACTAGAGTAAAGTGAGAAAAATTGAAAAAAAAAAAATTTTTGTAATTTGTAATTTGGATGAACTGACCCTTTAAAGGAGGGGGTGGCCCAGTGGGTAGGGAGACTATCCACTAATGTGTCTGCAAGAATCCTCCCTGGTGTGTTCTCGATCATGACACTGCTCAGGGATGCTTCTCTGTAGTCTGTTCTCTAATCTCCCTGCAGGAGGGCGTGCTGGAGGAGAATTTCCAATACAGCATAATAATATTATTGTTGCATAATGACATACCACTGTGTGCGAATTAGTTTCATTGCTGTGATTTCCTTTCCATCCTTCAGGTGTGCCAGAGAAGCCAGAGATCGATGGCCTGACAAAGCCTGCCTTGGAGGGAGACCACATCACTCTGACCTGCATCACTCAGGGCAGCAAGCCTGCCGCCGATCTGCGCTGGTTCAGGAATGAGAAGGAAGTCTTAGGTATGTGACATCTGTATCTGCATTCACATTTGTATCACCACTATGGCAACAGATTTTACCATTTTGACATTAATAGTATAGCATTATGTTGGACAGTTGTCAAAGATTTATGGTGAATGATGACATATTATGAGGGAAAATTATATTCTTAATAAGTTTATTGATAGGTTTTTTTTTACATGATCATGTTTTCAATCTATTTTGAGAAACAAAATTAAAGATGTTTCTTATTAACTGGACTAAATATTTTTCTTATTTTTAGCATTTAATCTAGGAAAAAAGATAAAGTTATTTTGTGTTATGTTGTAATAACTATTTACTGATTTACTAATATTTTAATGTCAAGCCATAGTTTTCATTGTGAACACACCACTCAATTGGCCCCACAGTCTTAAATTTTCTCATCCCCACCTGCACTGTGTAGTCAGATACTAAAAAATATTGATCAGCATGGCTCAGACTGTGCTTATATTGTATCAGTACTTTGTAATGAGTAATGCTTCAGAAAATATATGTGTAACCTTTAAAATGTGTATGTTATGTAGAGATTAGTCCCTTTCATAAAACTGGCACCATAAAACTGCTGCAGTGTATGTCTCAACAGTGTATTTTTGTTCCGAACAAGTTGTTTCTAATATAGCAGATTCAGCATGTGTCCTCTGGCCTGAGACCGATACATTAACCTCCCTGTTTTATCAGAGGGCTGTTCTAAATCACACTGACTGGACTACGCACCTCCTTTCCAGCCAGTTCCTGCTCTGTTCTACTTGATGAACCATCCGCTTTGTAATTGTTTGAAAGGGAAAGCAAGAGAGAGCGAGAGATAGAGGGAATGAGAGAGAATATGAAATGATGAAATGACATCTTTGAGGAAGAGAGAAACAGATGCGGTTCTGTATCAAATAAAATGCAGAACCCGGTGGGACGGACTGTCACAGATCATCAGCACAGTTGCAGAACTTTTTTTTTACGAGGTTTCTCTGTTGTTTCACAGAGCAGATTAAAGGCAGAAAACAAAATGCAAATCACCCCTTTCTAATTTAAATGACTGCAAGTGTAAACAAAGAGATAGAAAGGAGAATCACAGATTCGCCTTTTTTTTTTTTTTTTCTTATAACTGCCAAAAAAATAATGCCAGTTTGGGAAGACACTGTCATAATCTTTGTATAACCTAACAGATCACTGAAACTCAGTAATGAGAATAACAAGTAGCCAGGTGTTGCACATCCTAAATGCCCAATTAAATGTAGTCAAATTCTCTTCATGAGAAGCATTTCAGATGCGTAACACACAGACACAGAGTTCATTTCTCTGCTTATATAAAGGATTAATAAACCACAAAAATCATTTTTGCCAAAGCATGCATGAATTTTTTCTTATTATCTTAATACTTTCTGCTATCAGTTTCTTGGCATCTCTGACAACACTGACTAGGTCTGTCTTCTATCTGCTGCACATTCATTCCCATTCTTAAATGAATGTACAACTTATTTTAGTATTTTCATAAGTTTTACACTACAATTTATTTTTACACACCTTATCAGTCACGTAGTAACTAAGAGTTGTTTTCCTCCCCAGACAGTGTTGAGCCAGTGCCGCTAAGTCTTCCTTTTTTGTTTGTTTTCTTGCCCATCATTCATTAAAATGAAAATGAAATCCCTGTAGCTGTTCAATAACCATTGTCACATTTCCATGTCCTGTAAACAAAAATCTAAGCAGTCTTTCAATTATTAAATCCTACATTTATGAGATCCCCAATTTGCATATATTTTTTAATCTAATTAAGCTAATCACCATGTTTAGTAATGTATTATAGTAGTTTGTCATTCTGCTTTACATTGCTTCTTGTCGCCCTTTTGAGAAACATGAAGCCAATAGAAATACTAATTAGCAAAGTGAGTACTTTTCCTTACAGGCTTATTGTGTCTCCATGGGTGATTATTGTGTCTCCCAGTGGCCCACTACTGAGAGAAGAGCTCCCTGTAAGGCAAATGGAAACCTAGCCAGGACATAATGTTCTTTTAATTTACCGAAAGTTAACAGGTAGTCAGAGATATCCTTGGTGGTTTGAAGTGAAGGTTGTCTCCAGAGGATATGCTTTCTCATTAAGGTCAGATACTATAATTCTCTCCTCAACTTGGCGCACAACTATCTTTAATTTGGGCCTTATACAATTTCATATCAGTATGTTATTCACTGTGACAAGGTTTTAGTCCCTTACCTAGAAAGAACACTGATAGTTTCTTGAGGTTCACACTTAATACAGCATAATGATTTCTGAAAAAAAAAGAAAACAAGAACAACCACTATTATGTAGTCATTTTTCTCTGTAAAATAAATCATGGCAACATTGTCTCAGAACAGAAAACAGAACCTTGAGACTTTATACAAATGTGAGATTAGAAGATTCTTGTCAGATCTGCTATGGGACTCGTCAGACATTTCGATCGGAGGTGATGTTTCAGCCCTCATTGAATTCACTGAAAAGCTCTTTTAGTGTCTGCCATTACACCCTTTCTACCCGAGCTTAAGCCCAGACAGCTCAGCCTGCTATCTTGCATTAGGTTTTCCCAGAGTCCAGATAAGCAAGCAGATAAGACCAAATCAATGCTGGTTTTCCACACAGTTTTAAGTAAATATCATTATATCTTTTCTTTTAATTAAATGTTAACAGTTTGTAAATGATATTGAAGCTGTATGTCATCATGTTTATTCGGAAGAGTCGAGAGAGACAAACACCACAAAAGTTCACCTCTAATCAAACCAACTAGATGAGTATTTATATGTATTTTTTCTAAGCTGCTGACCTTGTCACCATGGTATTTTTTTAGCCACATTATAAAACTTTGAAAAAGTATGTAAGTAAGGTGATGAAAATATTGATCCCTTGATTAATACCTTGTCTTTCCTGACAAGTAGGTGTCTGTTTTTAATTAGCACTTCATTGCCCAGTGTGATGCTTTTGTCGGACATATTCAGGACATGTTTAGTTCAGGGAAAAAGTCTGTTCTCGAGACTATGATTGACACATACACATTTTCTTCTTTGTCACACCATGAATGCTTCTCTGCCACTAATTGGTCTGCTTTCTTGTTATAAAAAAGGTGTGAATTATCATCTGGACACTGTCAGTCTGACTTGTTATATATAACACCGACAGAGAGTTTTTATTTGTGTGTAAATGTGTGTGCAAGCGTGTGTTGCATTTAAATTGGAAAAAAATGAAACAAACCCAGCAAAGCCACTCAAATGTATTTTCTTATTCCTCTCTCTGATGTTCTGACTTTCTTCCAGGACACCGCATTTAAAACTGACTAAATAAATAAACATGAGCGCATTAAAAAACAGAGGGCATCACATGTTAATACACAATGTATGTATGTGTAGGTGTATATGTGAGTGCACTTGAAGTGTTCATCATCCTGACAGGATCAGGGTGTGTTCAATGTGAAAAGCCATCTGATTGTGGGCGGCCATGCTGGGAATAAATGACAATTGTGACATATTGGTGTGGGATCTAGGGGAATAGAGAAGATTATATTACCGGCAGAGCCACTGGAGCAGTCCATCACCCATTCACATTCAGTTAACGGACACCCTATGCTAAGTGTGTGTCTGCGTATGTGTGTCTGCGTGAGCAAAACAGACAGATGGAGAAGACAGCCTGCATGTAGGACATAAGCTTGTGTGTGTGGAACGGAATCCAATATTCTTATTTCTCAGTCCCTTTGTCCCACAGATCCCTTCAGTCCCCACCCAGTAATGATATATTTCTATCTCAGTTACACAACGTAACCCTGAGAGACCTCTGCCAATATCACCACATGTAGCACTTGTTTACACACCACTGAACCAGGGGGAGCTGTGTGGAGACCAAGCAAGGCAGAGATGAAATGAATATTTATTTCAAATAAGGGTGGGGATGTTCGCTATTGGATGAGTATTATCATACTCTGTGACCTAAACTGTAGAGGTTATTGCTTCATCATGTTACGCGATAGCGCTATTCCAAGGGGGCTTAGGGGGAAAAAAAACACCAAGATTTGATTTAAATTCGCTCACGGTCACATCCCTTTTCTATTGTCAAACTTGTTAGTCAAGGACAAGGAACTATTACTGCAGACATTCCCTGCACTATTTTAGGTCGTTGTCTGCTGACTTTTCAATATGCTATCACTCAAGTCTGCCCGTTCACTAAAGAGTTGAACAGTGACTGCACAACCTTTTGAAAAAGCGCTGGCTATTTCTTCATTTATGGGTAATTGTCCTTGACTACTGTGACAGAGAACAGAATAAGGTGGCCATCATTATTCTAAGGTTTTAGCTGGAAAGAGCTATTGAGGAAAATGAGGAAGCAATAGCTCCTGGAGCTTATTTCAAAGAGGGTGATGTCAAAGTTGATGAGACAGCTCGTGACATTGTGAACACTAAAATAAGAATTAAGTTCAGGAATTTTAAGTAAGTTTTCACGTTAAAAATGACATTTTTCAGTCATTTCAGCAGTGTTAGACAACCTTGCACACCACTTTAAAAAAGTCTGTGTTTGGACTACATTTATACTATCCAGCTCCCTGGGGTGGAGTGGATCAATGGCCATTAAAGATGTCATTTCAAGAGGGCTCCTGCAAGTCACAGTGGCATGAATAAAAGATGCCTAAGTCACACACACAAAAACACTTATTCACCCTCTTATCTTGTATTCATGTGCAGCACAAACACAAAAAGTCTTGCATGCATGCACATACATACAAGCACATACCTGAAATCAAACCAATTTGTGTCTAACACTATCATAGCACTATATGAATTAATATCAAGGCACCAGACTCTGGTGAGGTTAAACTCTAGTTTTATTTGGTTTTACATCTCTTTGTAGTGTCACAACTTAGAGTTTTTGTCTAACTCTTCAACTACAAGATGGCTAGAATGAGGAATAGAAATATCACATTCACAAATGCACCACATTTACTTTCTTTCTTTAAACATATCACTTTGATTAAATATGCCCATGTAGATGTGTATCCAACTCATTCTCTGTCTCTGGCAGAGTAAGCATTTATGTGATCAGGTTAACAGACTTAGAGCTGAGCACTGTGGCAAAAGAAGAGATCAGATTGCTACACCCACTGCCTATGCCCATTAAAAGCAACATCCTGGAGGTGGAGCACCTGTCCAGTTTTAAATGCCAAGGCACTGAGACCGACCAGACCTCTCCTTTCAAGGGCCAGTGGAAAACTGTCTCCATGAATCCACAGTAGACACTTCTTAGCTGTGAATGTGGGGAGTGTCATGTCGGAGAGGACATTGTGATACGGCTCTGTCAGTTACTGATAGAAACTCTCTTAACATTTAACAGTGTTCCCTGGTGGTGGTCGCCCGTCAGTTAAGCTCAGTCGAGCTGGTAAGACAGGTCAAACATGGAGGGGGGTGGGGAGGGCGCTTACAGGCTGTCAATAGGCCCATTTCCCTGAGAAGATGGTGGAGGCTCTATGTTCAGTATCATGTCCACACCTTACTGGAGCTGGAGCCTCCTGTTTTAAAGTTTAGTCATACCTATTGTCATGCTGCTCATCATAACATATTTTTTCTGTTTGCATTATGAATTTTATTGTATTTAAATAAGTGTTTTGTACAACTACATATTATGATTATCTTCACCCTCACCCACAGACAATTTTACATTGTTTTTGCTCGAACAAATTGTTTTAAATCTCAGATGGGATGCAGTTCAGGGTATGTTGAGTCAGCCCTCGGACCCCCACTGCCAGGATTAGTCAGCCCTATAGCTGTTGTTGAAGATTCCTCAACCCGCCCCAGCAGTCCCCCTCTGTCTCTCTTGTCTATCCCTCCATCTTCTTTCCTTTTCTCCTGTGAAATGGGCACAAAAGGGTCAGATTCTCATATTTTACCGCTTGTCATTTCCATTTCTAATCCTCCAAGGCTCTGTCTTGGCTCACGCCAGCAATGCAGAGCTCTGAGCTCCCACCCACAGAACAGTGTGATGCAGTCAGCCAAATACTGTGAAGCGCTTTGTTAAGGAGAGGTACCCAATGTGATTATGGCAAGTTTGTGTCCAATTCATAAGGCACGTGATAATAGATCTACATCTTGAATTCTATCAACAATTTGTAATTAAATCATGTAAGTCATAAAAAAATGTGCAAATTTATTACCTTGGTAAATCTAATCAAGTGTCAGTCTAAGGGCCAAATTCATGTGCTTGACCATCTTAAATACCATAAGCCCCTTCACTCATTCTGTGCTAGTAAATAAAAAACAAACCAAAACAGAAGTTCATCCTGTTTGATTTCTCTGTCAGTTCTACATCCCAAACAAGGACTCATGTAACACAGAAAAGCAGTGGCAAGCTTTCATATTCTCTCCCTCTTTTGGTAGTTAAGTTTCTGACCAAATCAACATCAACCTAAAAATTGCTGCACTGTACACTTAAAAAAAAGAATTCTGACAACAAAATAGGCCATTCAGCAGTGAGTAGACAAAAAAAATCTATGCAAGAGAGCAGAGAGATTCGACTGTGTAATATGAAAGGGCAGTTTTAGACAATACACGCGGGTTGCTACTGGCTGCACTTAAGATTTTTACTCATATTTATAATGACAGGCCCATGAGCCTGAAGAAGATGCATTATTAGTTTGCTTGCCAGTTAAATTGAACATATAAAAAAGAGAATTCAAGCTTGTTATTTTTAGTTTTATCATCAAAATCTGTGCAATACAATCCTCAGACAGCGTTTTTGCCAGTTTCATTGCCATACCGTTATGTGGCCTCTATCCTAAAGTATTCAGTAACTCACTCTTTAATATTTCATTATACTGATTTTAGTGTTTTATGTTAAATTACAGAGAAGGGCATCAAAAGAAAAGAACACCAGTTCCTAGGGATGCACGATATTGGATTTTTTGCCAATATCCGATATGCTGATATTTCCAACTCACTGTCAGGCGGCGTCTCTCAAGATATGGCCGATGCCGATATTTCATTTCAGAGCTTTTATCGGCCAATACCGATGACGTGCCGATAATATCGTGCATTCCTACCAGTTCCCATTTAAAACTCCATGCTTCACTTGTTCTTCTTTTCTTTAATAAAATTTGAGGGTTTGTTATGTGAGCACTGAAAGAAACACTGCTGCGTGGTTCAAATTCTCCAGAAATATCAGGAAATCACTATTTCTAGGTATAAAGACTTCTAGCAGTCCTCTTTCAATCCTGTCAGTTATTCCTACCTAACATTAGGCATCCTGAAAGCCACCATTATGTGAATTTTCCAGTGAAAGCTTAAACCTGCGGTGCTTAACTTTTACATATAAATTAATGTTACATTCAAGCCCTTACCAAACGAGTTCACACAATGCTGATTAAGCCTATCACCACCAGATAAATCTCTCTGTATTTCACAGTATACCAGAGATTTTAATCTGGTGTCGGATTTGACGTTCCCACGCTGGCTGGATGAATGCATACTGCGCATGCTCTATGGGCAGAGCATGCGGTTAGCTCTCTGCTAACTTGAATGGGGATAAAATAATTGAATCGTGCAGCTCAAATGTTACCGGACCGAATGGATCAAATTCTGATAGTGAAACTAATACTGATAGTGAAATTTTGTGGGGGTTGTGTGATGCTCAAAACAATTTATGTAAACACATGTCGACAGTGTTTTTGTAATTACTCTCACTGCCAGAAGGGGAAGACACGAGTCCCGCACCTCAGCTTCAAAGTAAAATAACATAATCTTTTCCAAAATTCTTCATTAGTTCTAACAGAAACTCTCACCCAAAAAGTCTCTTTATAGAGCAAAAAAATCTATGTTTTTACAGATCAGGGGGATCATCAAACAGCGGGTTTGCGAGTGTGTGTGCGGGCATGTGGGCACACATGCATATACAGTATGTGTATTATGAGACTGGCCAGATTAGTTTTTTGATTGACAAGCCTGAGCTTTAATGGCAGCTTGATGTCAGTCTCCTTTCAGCTGCGCTTAAAATGTGATAGGATATTTATAGACCAATTATACCTACTTTCACCCACACACATGCACACTCATGTGCACACACACAATAGTGCAGAAGCCATCTGAATGCATGCAGATTGATACACTTTAATGATGAGGTAGTACTCACTATTAAACAACTGTTATTATGTTCTCAAAGTGGATCTTAAGAAGACTCTGGACCAAAAAATTATATTAATGAACTCAAACTTTGTGTGAGCATATCAGTTTTTGTAGGGTTCTTATCCTGAGTCACACAGAGGCAATCAGAGTCCATTCAAATCACTAAACACTTAAAGAGCACAGCGAAATTATATATTAAGTTTTTCAATTTCTATAATAGTGCTGTTTCAGTGCAGAGCGTAGATTTCAGGAACCTCTGAAATAGGAATATTCTGAACTAACTTTTAACTTCTGTATGTTTTTTTTTTCTGAAAGCCAACCTACAATAATAAATAGAAGTAGCACAGACAGAACATTGGGTTAGCTGCCACAGGGGCACCGCTGAGTGCCCATCACATTGATTGAAGTGCTTAAATTCTTGCCTTGAAACACATAACATATGAGCACAATCAAACTGCAAAAGTCAGGATGATTCATTCAGCTCTTTCAGACAAAGTCATTACAATATTTTGAATTTGACATATTTTTTAAAAAATGAAAATATTGTAAGTTATTGAAAAAGTGTTTAATTAGAAATAGATAAGTCAGTTGTATAACTGAACCTGTCTTTGGTGCATGTTAGTAAAATTCAGCCCCCTGTTTGATTGCTGTTCACCAAAGAAAAGGCATTTCATTAGACATAATATGACTCATCTCATCATAAAAGCTGAATTGAATCATCAGTGTTTGATTAAAGTGTCAGATAAGCCAGCTACTCATTAACCCCAATACTAACCCTGACAAGAATATACAACTATTAAAAGGAGAGGAGAGGAAACAGACAAAAGGAAGGATGGAGTAAGCCTGAACACCTGGAGTTACGAACACAGTATCAGAAAACCGGGATTTGATGTATACAGAGTTTGGACACTGTACATCTGTAACATCTGTGGAAGGAACCCTCTAGGGCTGCAGAGAAGTTTTATAAAGCAAAGGAAGGAGAGCAACAAGGAGTAGACAGACAAATTTGACTGATGGAGAGACAAAGAGGCAGGGAGAAGCAGCGTATGAGGTCCTGACATAACTATTAGAAAGGATAGATGTCTGTAACTGCTAAAGCTTGCCTTGGTATTGGAAATATGATTTCCTCTCTTTGCAGTCCTCCACTCTTTCTCACTCTCCTTTGTCTTCTACAATTTCTTCTTTGTGAAGATATCCAGCTATTTTCCCTCTTTCCTCTTGTCTGGCTGGATGTTGCTAACACTGCAGACCTGTCAGTCATTCATCTCTAGGGGAGGCGGGCTCATTGCCTCAGTTGGGGGAAGTGACTGAGCAGAATCGTTGATTGGCAGAATCGAGAGGGAGAGGGGACCGCAGGGTGGGATGCTTAGAAAGTGGAGCAGATGAGCGCAGAGAGAGGGATATGGAGCGTAAACAGCCTCTTTAGGAGCTACAAACAAAGGTGGCCAGCATGAGAGATTTGCCACATACACTGATGCTTCCTTGAATTTACCATGAGAATACAGAAAAAGAGGGACAAACACCTGAATGCACAGATAAGCCCGGACGGCTGAATACAGTATAATAGCAATTTTTAATCTCTCTTTTTTGAAACAAACCTTGTTAGTGTTGCTGTGGATGAACAGGCTTGATAAGGTTTAAAATACAGGATGCTGGCATGATCTGAGCAGACAAACCACCCCCAAAAGACTGGTTGAACAGATGTGATTGAGAAGAAAAATACCCGCTTGGAGGTGGATACGTATAAGCAATTAAGTTGTGAAACAGCCAGTATGTGAAAGCAAATCCAGCAGTGATGAGTTGTGCAAGATTTTTGGCTCTAAGTGTGCGGTCTGGAATTGGATGGTCATTTGAGTTACTTAAGAGAACAGTCATGTCATATGTGTAGGCTGAGGCTTCATCAAAAATTGGCAAGTAATGTTGCTGCCACAGTTTGAAAAATATTTAGTGTGAATTTGATATAGAGGACATAGAAGTCTCTAAAATACAGAGGTTAATTCTTTCTTAAACCTTATTTTTCCACAGCAAAAAAAGCCCAACTAGGGACCTGTTAAACAGCAAGAATTCCTAACATTTGAGCAAGGTGTTCTTCTCAGTCACAACTCAAGTACTAAACTGTCAGTACTTGACCAGACGGGCATCCTGACCAGGTACAGACTGAGCATCAAGCTCAAGGATAGTTTGATGGGAACAGAGGAAGTGTCTGTGACCTTCTAGTTAGAACGGCCTCTCTACCTTGTAGACACCACCGTGTTTCAGGGATGCTGATTTATTAGGAGCAAAAAAGATCTCAAACGCACTTATGTGGCAGTCAAAAAATGGTGTCAGAAGGGCCAGTTGTGAAACTTTAATCAAACGCATTTGGCTTATCTATGGCCAATCTCATTGGGGAAGCAAATGAAGAAAAAAGTGGAATGGTGTGATCAAGAAGTATGCTGAATTTCAGGGCATTATGTAGATGATTTGAGAAAGCTGGTTTGGAGGAGTTCTCCAAAGCCTTGGCAATGATTGGGGTGTTGATGGGCATAGAGAGGTGGATCAGCTGTTTGATTGGGATTACAAGGCAGGTGTTGAAAGGATAGCGCTGATAGCAGATTGTACAGATGGAGAGGACTGTGCATAATGATACTTTGCAACAAGGCTGATTGAAGTTATTGCCAAATGTCTGATTGGCCCTGGTAATGTTTTATCCCAAAGAGGCTGGAAATGGTTGTCAGGTAGAAGGATGGGAGGGAGAGGTAGAGGAGAATAGCATGACACTATGTAGTGAGACTTGAAGAAGTTGTGTGGGGCAGTAAAGCCTGAGCAGCTGCAGGCAGAGATGGTTCAAAGAGTCCCCATCTAGAGGTGAGGCAGGTGGGAGACATCAGCTGAAGATGATTGTCTGTCAGTGCCCCCACACGATGGTTGCAGTTCTTGTGTTGACTTTAACTTTTTAGGCGATGCATACATGTCAACTGGCTTTCTTAGTGAGGATGTTTAGACTATGATTTTTACTTTATGTTATCGGAACTTGAGGACTGCTGCAGAATGGTTGATCCGTGGTTGTAGTCCACCTGTGGTTGGAGTTAAGCAAGGTTCCCTGTGGGGTCAGTGCTCCTGAAAATAAATGTGTTGATGCTAAGAGCTGGACTTTTTAGCTTTTGTGTTTGTTTCATTTGTGCCTGAGAGCTATACACAAATATATATTTGGAAATATCAAATGCCCTCATACATCTGGAACACTGGTAGAAGGCAAAGAAGCATCAAGCAGCTAAAGGCTGGTGCACTGAACACCCACATTAAAGAAAGTTGGCTTGTTGTTTTTTTAGCTGTAGTTGCTAGGTCAGTACATGAATTAAAGATGTTGTAAAATGATTATTTTATTACAGTACTACTACAGTACTTTGATGCTCACAGGTTTTAAAAGTCAAGTTTTTAAAGTCAACTCAGTTTCACTCAATCTAATGATTACACAGGGACTATGATCTCTTCTAAAACATCTTCTTTATTAAATATATGACCTGCAGTGGTGTGTTTTCAGGTCTGTGCACTGTGATAAAGAAACCACCAGTACCTGTGTGAAAATACTATGAATTTTCCATTTAGGTGCTTATTGCATTGCATGATGAGCCCTTGTGTGTGTCCCTGTGGAATCTGACTGTGCCTGTAAAGCAGGACTAAACCGAAATGTTGAACACAGGGGACGATGTCGATGTGTGGCCATCATACCTTGCAAGATAAATGTGCCGCATCAGTGACAATATGCAACTCTTTCCAAAGGTGCCAAAGAGGTGAATGCAAGTGGGAAGACATTTACAGTACGGAGCTCTCTGCAGCTGCACGTGGACAGAAATGATGATGGAGTGGCCTACACCTGCAGAGTGGACCATGTGGCACTCTCACAGTCACCACAGCAGGCAACCGAAGTACTGGAGGTCCACTGTGAGTGTTCACACACAAAGACATGCACACACTCAAACACACACATGGAGTGGACACGTGGACATGAGTTGGAAAAGGAAAATAAATGAAAGAGGAAGAAACTAAATCCCCTTCGAAAAAAGTGCTTTTACAGCTGCAGAATCACGTTAGCTTATATTCAACTATTAAGACTTACATATTTGTAGTTAGGTTTTGATTTAAAGTCCCTTTTTACTGTAGGTGTTTACATTTTTTTACATATTTGCATCAAGGTTACATTTTTTTTCATCATACAATATTAAGCCGGTCTGGGCAATAATCCAATTATTTATCATCCATGTAAAATATTCATATACTTTGTTTGAATCTTTATAGATTTTGATACATTTTATCAAAAACTATCAAAATTTTGGAACACTATTTTTTGAAAATTTGAAGAAAACACAAAAAAACTATTGAGCTGAATGGGATGAACCATTTTTGTCTCAAACCTTTATACCATTTATTGTTGAATACTTCAGTAAATCGTAATATTATAATACAGCAATATCATTACGATCATATGATAATTATTAATGTATCCCCAGACTTGGGGAGTAATAGAATATATGGAACGGCGTTATGTAATAAGGATACAAAAAAAAGAACAAAAAGAACAATATACTGCCATGCTCTGTAAAAGTCCCAAACGGAAGCAGAGCAGGAACGAGAGGGCAAAATAACTTACTGATCCACAATGGTGTGAGTAGAGAATGATACGACATGGTGTGCGCAGGTGCACACAGCATGTGCACAGCGGTCGCACGTACACACACTTCACACACAGTGAATTTATGTTGGTAGAGTAGGCAGGGACGGTCGTTACGCGCTGTGGCAGTCCCAAAGACTCACAAATAAGTTAAAAGAGAGCTTGACTATATGACAGCTTGCGTAACGTGCCCAGAGCTGCCTGTGTGTCATTGGTGGCCCACCACTTTCAATAATGAGAGAGTTAGAGAAAACTCAGAAGTATCACACAGATAGAACAGAATAAAAGGACACAGTGAAGCCCATGATGCCGCTGCACATACGTATGTCTGCCACTGCCATTCCTCTGAGAAGAACTGTGGAGGAGGACAAAGCTCTCGTAGAGTGGGCATGAATACCCAGCGGGAGGTCTTCCCCCACTGCGACATACAGTATGCCTGTGTGATAGCTTCACACAGCCAGTGGGCCAAGCTTTGTTTCGTCAGAGGCTTTCCCTGAGAATGTTCCCTGTAATACACGTCATGTGTTGTGCACTTTCATTGTAGGTCTATAGGCTACTGCCTGAATTTTCTTAATGAAAAGCAAGTTTTTCTTTAAAAATACACTGAGCAGAGGACACATTTTTGATGCTAAAAATCTTGGTTTCCCCATTTTCTTTTTTAAGGTTACATTGTTCTATTATCTTACAGAATACACTTAAGTAAAAGTCATCTTATTGATATTTCTTTTCTCGTCTTTATTTGCATATTGGATATTATGATAATCCAAAAGTAATCAAGTTACGTTACTTTAATATTGTAATACCTGGATTAGGATACTGACTACATTTTAACAGATATTTAGTAATTGTATCAGAATACATTTTTAAAGTGACCCTCCGAACCCTGTGTATCCCATATAATCCATTCTCACTTTGATCCCTCTGTCTGTCCTAGATGCTCCTCGTGTGGAAATCATCCACTCTCTTGCAGTCCCTCAGGAGGGTCAGTACTTAAAGCTGGAGTGTGTGTCCAAAGGAAACCCCTCGTAAGTCACTCAAATTTTGTAGTTAGTGTCAGCCTTTTATATAATGCATCAGACAGGTACAGTATATGTCACACATCTTATGTCTCTTTCTCATCCTCTCACCTCCCAGACCAGATCCTGTGATGTGGACAAAAGACGGAGGTGAACTTCCTGACCTGGACAGGATGATTGTAGAGGGGAGGGAGCTCACCTTTACTTCACTCAACAAGACAGACAATGGCACCTACCGCTGCGAAGCCAGCAACCACCTAGGGACCAGCAGTGCCGAATATGTACTCTACGTCTATGGTGAGTTCAAAGGAAAGGCTAAATTGGATAAACTGGATAATTATATCACATCTGGAGGTAAAAGAAATCTTCAATAGTTACTCATTTGACACCACGGACCTGTACAAGAAAAAATCTGCCAGACGATGCCTCGGACTCCAATAATGCTACATATAAATAGTGTAAAGTATGAACCTCACAGGCACAAGCACCAAACTCCATTGCAAAAACAAGGCTTATAATACCTCCTGATCTGCATACTATATCAGTGCTAAGACTGATTAGTGGTACCATCTCTCACAGGGAGAATAAGGGCCTCAGGTGACACAAATGCCACCAACGCCTTTCCTTAAATAAACCTGCGTCCCAGATCCTCCACACACACACTCTCACACGCACACACCAGGAGGGAAATGTGTGAGGGAGGCAGAATTTAGTGCTGCATTGTCAGGAATATCACCAGGAAGGATAAGTAATTCCTAGCAACGCCAGAGGAGGTGGATAATAAGACTCAGTGTCATGGAAAACAGATAGCTCATCTTCTTTTCCGTTTCTCAACTGCCATTAGTCTTTCAGCATTAAGTAATATTGCTTAAAAAAAGCAGAGCAGTGACACATCTCTTTCCCCTCTGTTTTAGAAACTTAGACAATGTGTGATAGCAGACAAAAAGGCAGGTAGTTTTTGGCCAGAGGAATCATCCAACTGGAGACGAAAGAGAATTTCCCTAAGTGGATCAATAAAATATTACATTATTAATATTACATGCACCGAGGGGGAGTGTTTCATTTTGTCTCTTATTTAAAAGCAGGCATAATCTGATGGAAAAAAGAAGAAAATAAACCTCTCAGGTCCAGACAGATATGCTTTGCCGGAGCAATAGCGATTTCTAATATGGTCCTGACCGTCCTTGGTGGATGTACAGTAATAACCAGATGTGGAGCTGTTGACGGATGCGACCAAGGTTTCTATCAATAGTTCATGAAGTGCTTTCTGCTGGTCCTAGCCAAG
The DNA here is from genome assembly GCF_914725855.1 of Thunnus albacares. NCBI lineage: Eukaryota > Metazoa > Chordata > Actinopteri > Scombriformes > Scombridae > Thunnus > Thunnus albacares. The sequence goes on along the minus strand of NC_058118.1, from coordinate 13,822,036 downwards.
GACACAACAACATGTGAAAATCTCAGGAATAGTCAGGAATGTAAAAATAAAACAAAAAAAGAAATGCTACATTTTATCTTGTTTAATTGTGTTTTGAAAATAGGAAAAACATACTACTATAAAGTTACATTTCATTATTTGATGATACATATACATCACTCACTTTTATGTAGCCCAATGCAGTGATTTATTGCATTTGATGAATCTAGACACTCCACAGTAAGAGCAAATTTATACTGTCCGTATCCATGTTGATGCAAGGGGCCGCATGATGTAAATTTTTTCCGCCCATGTCCGCAAGGAATGTCCGCACTGATAAACATATGTGAAGACATCTATGTATGCCAGTGTAGTTAGGGGCAAATATAGTCCTACAACAGACGGTGGTTGTGCTTTTACTACATTGGGTGTCTGCATACACGGATGTGTGCACATGTTCGTCAATGCGGTCATAAATTGTGGTCTGCACCCCCGCAGCCATGTGGATGCATAAAGTATAATATAATATGACAACTTGAACTTCAGCTCGAGTGTGTAGAGTGTGTGCTGAGTAAAATTGATAAGATTGATAAAATTCAAGGTAAGGGAGAAGGTGAAATCCCAATGTTATACAACTCAAAATTGATTTATTCCAATTAGTAATACTGTCATCACACATTTTTTTTTAATTTTATACTCATCCTACACAGTAGCTACTGTGTGATACAAACTTGATTAATTTATATACTGTATGAAGTTTACACCTTTTATATATATATGTGTGTGTGTGTGTGTATATATATAGATATAGATATAGATATAGATACAGATATAGATACAGATATAGATTTATATTTATATTACTAAGATCTAAGATATTAAGTTAAAGGATATGGCTGGTGATTTTTTATATTTTTCCTATTGTCAACAAATCCCATGTGCAGAGCAAAACCAACAAAGAAATGATCCTAGTTACAAGTATTGTATGTATATCCAAAGCATGATATATCTTACATATCACAACCTCTTGACTTTGTACTGAAGTTATTTGAGAAATTTACAATGTAGTACGAAGTCAAGAGGTTGGGATATGTAGCACAACAAGCTAGTGAATCTCTGTAAACGGAAATACGTTCCCATCTGCCTTACAGCTACTCTCCAGAAACCGAAAACGTGGTCGCTGTTATTAGTCTATGGAGCCGTTTCTAAAGAAACTACTGTGACCGTAATCTTTGAGGTGAAGGAACATGTTACCCAGTCTAATGGTGAGGCTCACTGACTTGTTTATAAAAGATTTTGGACAAAAACAGAGGTCTATGGCACAGAGGAATGAGACTTATCAGGGTTTGGACTCACATGCATGGTTGGTTTGGCTCTGCACATCAGATTCTAGACAATTAGAAAAATATAGAAAATTAAAGGCCATATCCTTTAAAGCAAATAATTTATGTCACAGTTGCCATCTCTGCATTCAGAGCCACAAAACAGGACAAGCCCTGAGGAGTGATATATACCACGTGATGTTTTTTAGGCTGTATTAAAGCAGAGGGAGATGTGTTTTCCAGGTAAGCAAGGAAGTAATTGCAGTGCCTACCCTTGTCTGAATCTGATATCAATGCCAGTTAAATTACTGTGGTTAAAAAAACATATATCAGCATATTGATTAGGATCTCCGAGTTGAGAGATAAATTAAGAAATTACCTCCTTTGATAATTTATTGGTCCACTAAAATAGGCCTATCAAAACACAGGACGAAACCATAAAAGTTTCATGGCATATTTCTGAGATTTCACACTTCCTACCTAATTGCAGTGCATATTTTGTGGAGCTTTAATTAGTGTGCTTGTCCCACATGCCAAGGTGTCTGTGTGCACCTAACAATTCCTTCAAATGCCAGCCAAATGTAACAACAAGAATAACCAATGCACTTAATGGCAGTGATGTTATTAAACTGACAAATTCTGCACCACAAAAAAGGCAATTGGGTATGGGAGGGTCAAAGAGTCCTATCCAGATTCATTACTTGTTCTTTTGAAATGGCACCCAGTCTGTTCCTACCCTTCATTAGTGATTAGCACATCTTTTAGCCTTTCACAATTGCAGCCATAATTCTTGGAAAATACCTTTTTAATGGTTCCTCTGCAACGAGGAGACGTTTTCTCTCTTCCCTCTTTCCTGAAGACATGCATTTAGCTGCTTAGTGATTCACGCTAAGGTTGAAATGTCACTGAGACACCCAGGACAGTTGGCCCTGAGAAAGAGTACCACATCCAATTAAAAGCTTCTAGCTCACCATAAAAATCAGAGTGACATAAACATAAAAGCCAAGGTGGTAGTGTAACCTCATTAACTTTGTCACACTATGTTTCAATCCCATATTTCCTGTTACTTTAACTTGTGACGGTGAGAAACGCTGCCTTTGATGAAGCACTTTTCCCATTATCCTGTAGTGAGAAGTCAAAAACTGAGCATGCAATGACAGCCCTGCTACCTTTTTTTTGTTTAATCCTGAAATCATCCTTGCAAACATGGATAATTGGCACAGATCATTTGTCAAATTACCTCTATATGGCGTAATCCAACTTTCTTTCCTCTCATATGTTGAGAGGTTCCCGCTCAAGATCTATCTTCATCGACATCAGCCAACATTAGCAGATTCGAAGTTAATCCTGTTCTCTTGCTACAGATGTAACCTTCACATTCAAAGACAGAATATTTTAAATCATGATGAAAAGGAGGATTGGGACTATAACATAACGTGAAGTTGACAACTTGCAACATTATTTCCTTTACACTACTTTGTATATATTGCATTACTCTTTTTCAGATTTTGCCAAAAACACCCACAGGCTACTCTCACACATGCAGGAATATGTAGACAAATACTCCTGCCTTTTCCTGGATGAACATGCTTGATTTGTGAATTGTACCTCTCATCTAGAACTCTATATGCTAAATGTTTATGACAAAAAAGTACATATGAGACATTCATCTATTTTAAAAATGTGTGTGTCTCTTCAAATGTGGCGTATGTGAACACTGATCCAAAGAAAATCATTAAAAATAAGCGATGAAGGTCATTTAAGGTAAATAAATTACACAGCAAAACATTTATAAGACACAAATATATATCGGTGATCCATGTAATGCTCTTTTCTTAATTAGTGAGAATTAAAATCCACAAAAAGGTATCAGCAATGCTTGAATTAATGCACAGTATTTTGTGTAATGCATCATTTTGCATCAACAGTGATTCATTGTTGTATTTTAGAAGGTGCGTGTTTTCAACAATCTTATGTTTATGCTTCATGTCATGATTTTGCAATTTTTTGCTCCTCACCATCACTATAATTTTTTTTTACCTTAGACCAGTGTGTGTTCCCTTATCACAGTATCTAACTGCCCCCATGTGAATTCAGTTTTTTTTGTTGTTGTATTTTTTTTTTCTTGTGTATAAGTGTCTGTCTGTCCCCTCCACCAGACGTCCCCACCACCCTGCCTCCATCCACCACTCCCCCCCTACATCCCATCCTTCCAGATCCTACTGCTCTATTAGGCGCCTCAGACCCCACAGTCACTGGCAACAGAGGTACAGTACCACCCCACGCATCCCCACAACCCCCTCAGCATGCTATATTGCCATTTCGCTCTTACTTTTAATGTCCTACTCCTCTGTCCTATTACTTCACTGCCTCAAGCTTCAGCATCCATGTCTTATGTGACACTGAGAATGGGAAAAATATATCTACAATAATGCCTTCCTGGGACAAAATTTCTTCCCTTGCTCCTGATAATGTGTTTTGTTTGTGTTTTCACATTAAGGACATTATTTAGATTTTCTAAGTCTCCAAGATACACCAGGTCATTGTATTCAAAAAGAGTCTAGCTGTCCAAATACTCAATCCACTGTCCCTGTGACATTTCAAAGACTTCAGTACGTCTGTGCCCTGAAACCTCAAAGAAGCAAATGTCATGTCCAACTGAAAATGTCTGGTCACTCGAGATGTCTCATCATGACTCCTAATTCTGTGTTAAAACTTGGAGAGTTCTAACTTGAAAAGCTCTTTTTCAAAGTAAGCATAGAGGACATCGTATTGCTAAGACTGTGTACTTAGAGACTCTAGTTCTGATGAGTATGAATGTTGTTGATATAATCCTCCATATTACCATTATAATATAAAATATGAATAATGGGATGCCATCTATAATAAGGCTGAAAAATAAATGTTGAGAGAGGCATAAAATGCTGACGTTATCTCAAATTTCAATTATCTCTAATTCCTGTAGAGGCTGATGACATGCAGAAAGTTATGGTTATGGATTTAAACTTTAAAATCACTGTTTAAGTTTGAACAACAAGGCCCCATGCCGAAAAGAGGTATTGTCACTAGAGAACGGGACATCTTGTCATGTCAAGTCTGAAAGGTTAGATGTAGTGGTCTGGTGTGTGTGGCAGGCAAAGTTGGAGGTCTTAGCATATTGACCCGGGGCTACGAAAACTGGCTCCTGGGAGGTGGAATATCACGTAACCGCTGAGGAAGAAGCTGGAGCTACAGTAGGACATGGAGTGATACCAGCTACATACAGCGTACCTCTGGGGGAACTTTCGTTCAATCCTGTGCAAGTTTGGGGACATGGTATTTGAGTGGGCCATGTTCCAACTCTCCATTGTGGAGGCAGCTGCTCCAAGTTGGAGCCAGAAGGTCACTAGTGCCTCACATGGTGGCATCCCAAGTGCCCACTGATGGACACCAGAAAGAAGTTATCATCAGGGGAGGTGAACTGCTTAACTCGAGTGGGGATATTGTCGAGTGCTTGTGAACCCTACCAACACAGTTAAGGAAGAGTTGGAAGACTCGGTTGTCTTGGTTGACTTGGTTGTCCTTAGTGTTGCGCTGAAGTTGAGGACAGCGCCTACGGACCAACAGATGAGTGTGGTGGTTCCCATTTTTCAAAGAGAGGACTGGGGTTGTGGCCAAATTTCTGGCCACTCAGCCTTCCCAGCGAAGCCTATGCCATATGCTTATGCTGGGTGATTGTCAGACCTCAGATTCAGGAGGAACAGTGCAGATTTCATCTTGGTTGTTGATTGGGTAGGACTCAAGGTGGGTTGCACATCCAATCATGCTTGGACATGAAAAAGGCAGATAACTGTGTCCTCCTTGATGTCTCCAAGAATATCAGTATACTGCAGACATTTATTTATGGTGAAAATGTACTCATTATGTGATCTAACATCATTAATTTTAAGCTTTACCTGCATAATCCAAAGTGAATGGAATCTTTGTTAAACCAAGATTTGTGTTCTTTGCAGTTGGATAGGAATTGGCAAAATATCCCAATTTATTTCACCCCATTTCAAAAGCACTGCGTGAGTAAGTGACACACTTAATCACACAAAGGCCTGCACAGCTGGACAAAGGCCTACTTTAGAAAAAGTTCAAATGACTATCGATTGGTTGAATTGCAGTTTGTCTAGTGACTCTGTCTCTTTACATGTTGTCTGTCACACTATAATAATGCTGACACAGCGCCATGTCTGCTATGGTAGAGGGATGTGTCAATTTAAAACTAATGTGCTGTAATATGTGTATGTAGGAAACTGTATATTTTCTCACAAAACATAAGAATTTAATTCAACATCAGATAAACTTGTATTAATATGAGAGATTCAACACACTAATCTTTTTTCTTTGTCCCTAAATTCTCTGCATTTTTTCTCTGCAGTTACACTGAGCTGCTTCATTTTTATTTTCATTCATTTTCATTTATGTGTTATTCTCTCACCATGTAGACATAGCAGAGTTTACCTTTTGTTCTGTTTTGTGTCTCTCTCTCTCTATTCCTCTCATCTTCATGGTGCTCCACAGTCCAATAATTTCCTCTCATCACCGTATGCCTTCTCCAAATTACCATCTTTAAAGTCCTTTAGGAGTCTTGACTCCTTTTCTACTTCTATTTTGCTGCTTTGCTTTCTCTCAAAGCTTTTGTTTCAATTTTGCCTCACCCGCTTCTTCTCTTGTACCCTCACATCTCTCCGAAGACCCTGTTAGATAACAGGCTTCTACACGTTGTTGGATATTCTTCATCAGCGTGTCTCAATTCTTCTCTTATGTCTGTTTGTGTAGTGCAGAGACACAAGAGGAGTTGAGCTTCTCAGTGTATCTTCAGGGAATCTAAATATCAGACTCCTTCACTGCGTCCCCAGTCAGAGGATACTACACTATCTGCTTTCATGTGTCTACTTGATTTATTACCAGGTCTCTTCACAGGCTCTGGATAAAAGCAAACAACTGTGGAGCTGTACCAGCCCCATGACGTTTTGTCTTTTTAATAAAGTTGTCTGCCTGTGTAGAGGAAATACACACTGTAGGTTCAACACTATAACTCATATGCTCAGTATTAGCATATGATATACCTGATGAGCTCTTAAAGTTGTACTTCTCTCTGCTCTGCTGTCTTTCATGTAACTGTCTTGCATCTTTTGTCTCTAACTATTTATCATCAGCACATTGCAAATAAGACAACAGAAGGCCACCATGAGTAAGGCAGAGGCATCATCCAAACAAGACCCGGTTCAGGCAGAGAAGAGATGTGCTGCTGGTGCTGCAAAAAATGTAGTTATACAGTGTGTGGACATAGGAGGGACTCTAGATTCACAGTTTATTGGTTTTCATTGAATAAATGATTGATAGATGGCCTTAAGTCACATCAAAGTTTTGTATGTTCAAAAGGTGTTCAGACAGAATTCTTAAGGTTTTACTTAAAAGGTGTTACAGTGTCTGGTGTTATGTAATGTATTAGATACAGATCCATGATCAGTCCTTGAGAATTTTCTATGCTTTCACTCCTTACATTGAACTCATTCAGTCACACAGCAAGGCAATGAAAACTGAATGTTATGCATTTGCAGCTGCAAATGATTTTCATACTGTTTATTTCAAGTATAACATATCCACTTTATCAATATTATTTGTCCAGGCTAAATCCTTATATATTAGTGCTCTTTCAGAGTAAAGAGCGAGGTCATTTTGTCTTTGATCTCAACAAGCCCAATTAGCTACCATGACAGGCCAACTGGACAGTAAGGTGATTCTGCTGGACTACATATTCTCTATGATGGAAATATATGAGCCATCATTAGGCCCAGGAGCAAATTTGGAATGGTGCACACTATACTTTTCATCAAACTGGATATTATATTAATTCAGTATTCAATAACCTTAATCTGAAATCACCAAATATGCCATACTGAACTAAGCTATATCTAATAGTGACAGCAGTGCAATATTTAACATGTGATTCTGCAACACATGTTACCATTTGAGGCTTTTTTTGTTTTTGAGCCAGGAAAACACTGAATGGTTAAAGAACATTGTATTCTAAATGAAATAACTGTGTGATTTTGTGTTTTTCATTTGTTTTCAAGCATGCTAAAAGTAGCCTTTAATATACCAGAAAGGTATCATCCCTCTCAATTCAAATTTGAGAGAAAAACACTATTCGCATGACAGGCGTAAATTGGCTGCACAACTAAAAACAACCTGCCTGCACTTTGTCATTCTGTGGGTAACAAGTTGTTCTCTTCTCAGTAGTTATAAGATTACATATTCTGTGTTTATAAAATGTATTTGCAAGATATAAAATGAATATACAAGGACAAGTTATTTTACAGTATGAGTTCACAATAATAGCTTTTTTTTTGATTTTACAACTAATTTTGCTGACATGGTGACTGTAAGTATTAGTGACCATTGTACCATTTTATGGAAGCATTTATTCATCCTTGCAGGAATATTAGTGAATAAATTTCATTTTGTAGACTCAGTGGTTCTAATGGGAAATGTAAATTTTACAATAACCCATGCCTTTAATTCTAGCCGTTTTTGACCTCTAGAGTGCAGTGCAAGTGTACAGGTATGCAAGAGATTCCTGTTTTTCACCTGTACTTAATAATGCCAGGACTGATGCATAACTGTAGTCTGTGATTCACTTTAATAATGAAGTGCTGGCAGGTACACCCAACACACCCACCACCTCGATAGCCCAGCCAGCCTTAATGGCAATAATAACTCTTTCGCTAAGTATCAGAGGTCTATGCAATGTCATCAAATCCCCGCCCCCCACTCCATGAGTTCTCTAAAATCTGCCAAAAGCTTTTTCATGGCTTGCAAATTAGCTTTGACCTTGTGAAGCTGAAAGGTTGAATCATGCACAAGGTTTTCTTTGGTGTTTAATATATTTACTATTCACTTCTCATAATCAGCATTTGTGTGGCCAACCCCAACCCCTGTAGCCTAATATTGCGGCAGAAAAAGGGCCCACTGCCGAGAAGACAGTAATTATTCATGCCTAGTGTGTCTCTGCCTGTGGAGAAGACAGAAAAAATAAAATAATACCCATCTACCTCCTTGCACAGTAAAAGTCTCTTTTCTTGGGCCCATTAGTTCTTCCCCAAGAGGAACAGATGATACAAGTTAAGAAATACACCAACAACCTTGAGACAATCAAAGTGTATTTCATAACTTCTATTGCTAAATTGTTGAAAATTGAAGTTTTAACTCTCAAAAAGGACCTGTGGAAGTTACTTGGTAATCCAAAACCACCATGGTCCAGAGCAGACGTCTTTATGGTTGGTATTGTAAGGCAAAACACAAAGGATCTCTGCTCTCCTCTTGAAGTTAATAGCAGTAACTACACACTCGAGGAGAATTCAAGAGCAGAGGCAAGGGATTGGTTAGGGTTCAAAAATTGGCATTAGTCTATCCTTTCTCCCTTTTCAAGTGAGTGCCTTCCAAAAAGGCTGCATATGAATAGTAAGATGTGAAAACAGGACCACTCTCACCCTGTTTGGGTTCCTGAGACTCAGCCAGCTGATCCACACTGAGACTGCTAACCTTCCTCACAAATATCAGCCCACTAATCTTAATTTAGCTGTCTGTCTGTTTTAGGCAGCAGTAATGATATCACCTGAGGATTTCCTTCTAATTGGCTGAAAACTGAAACTTTATACATAAACAACAACATGAAAAACCATATTTGTTCAACCTCTGATGATAATTTGAAAGTTTGAAGAAGTAGTGGGGAACACACATCCTTTGGGTAATGTGATGTTGTTAAAATATTGCTTTAGGCTGTTAATTTGTCTCAATCAGAGGTGTGGTCTACAGTAAGTGGGATTTCCAAAAGGATGAAACTGCTGGGAATTTAATCAAGTGTTCAGTGTCTCAAACTGATCCAAAATGTGCTCCCTCATTTAAAAAAAAAAAAAACACTCTTACTTAAGTTTTTAAAAATATTTAGAAGAGATTAGCATGTTTAGATTTGTTTATTTCTCTATTTTTATCCAAATGTTTTGTAGCAATCCTTCAGGTCCACCAGAAAGGAACAGAAGAGGCTACACAAAGCACAAATAGCTACACTATATGTGTAACATCGTACAAGTATACAGAATAAAACACTAACCAAAACTGAAATTACAACATTATATAAACAGAATATCAAACATTCAATACTGTAGCTATTCATTTTGAAATCTACCTTTCCAAAATTGCACCTCGGTCTTGTCGTAAAAAAAGAAAAAAAATTGTGAAAGAAAATCTGGATTTAGTCGGAAAACTTGAAGTAGAGAACAAATTAACTGAAGATGATATCAAAACTCAACACGCAACACAAATGCAACATAGATTACTCAAAGTCCTTAAAAATATGCTTTTCAAAGGTAGGGATACTGTTGAAATGTCAGTGAGGCCTGTTTTATTGCTGTTACAAATTGTTTATGAATAAAAAAGGGCACATTGCACTTCACAGATGCTGATGTTTTATGTCTTTAACCCCACATTCACCTGTTCAAGCTGCTTTAGAATGAGGACAAACCTTTTCTGAAAACTCAATAAGTGAAGGGACAATTTTCATTCCTTGGAGGGATTCGTAAATGCTTTATTCCATTGCTATTGATCATGTTTTAAATGGAGGGCACTGGTTAGGCCATGCGATGAGCAAAAGACATATTTTCTTGAGGGCAAGTGTTCAGGTCAGCTGGTTGGTTGCTGTGTTTAAACCAGAAAGGCTGAGTTCCAGTTGCAGCATCCCCCGGGGCTGATAATGGTTAAATATTGAACAGTACCAACCATCTTCTCTCCATTTTCTCCCCTACTCTCTACTCTTTCCACCATAAAGCTGGGGAGCACCGGAGAAATTAAAACATAATGCAAAGGTCTTTCCACTTATTGCTGGGCGAGTTTATTGATGACCTGTCACATTAACTCACTTTGGGGAAGAATTATAGCAACAATTTGGAATGAAGTGTAGAACAGAAAAAGAGAAATCATTAGATCCTGGGGCTAATGTTATGAATTACATGTAATAGCCCCTCTATTCATTAAACCTCAATGGCAGAGGACACTTTCAGCAGTCTTGAAGATGCACACACATACATGCACACACACACACACACACAAGGCAGTCTAATTTTCATTTGTTGACATGAAGTTTTATTTGGTCCTTTATTCATTTTTCTCTCCTCGTCTCCCTCAGGGGTTTGTTGGGCTTGTAGTGGCAGCTTGCTTCCTCCAAGATACTTTCTATGTGGGCTACTGTTTCTGCTGCTCTTGGCCTGCAGTTGGCTCACACAACGCGATTCTTCAAAACTAACCAGCAGCGTAATACATTTTATGAGAGAAAATATCTGAAAAACAGCAGCAATGTAGTGGTGATTAGGTTACTGCAGGTGTATCATCGACGTTATCTCCCTGCTTCTTCCTTTGTTGTATTTTATTGCTGTTTTGAAGAGGTTATGGATTTCATAGAACACAGAGCTGCTTTGATAGACTGATTCTTGCATGCGACTTAATGAATTCACATGATTAATTATCTCGCTTTGCTTATAACTTCATGCTGTTATCCCGCTGACCACAATTTCTTTTAATTCTGAGAAGAGAGAAGGAGGCGGTTGAATATTCAAGATAGTGTCCAAGTCCACGTGTGGGCTTTATTGAATGATTAGCAGAAGTAATTTGTTTTCAGAATCTAATTAATCCACTCAGACCCAGCAAGCAATAATGTGCAAGGACACACACAAACACACACACACACACACACACACACGTGTCTCAGTAATGTCTCCTCCTTTCTGTCTTCTAACTCTTCTACATGCATGTATTCAAAAGTGGGTGCACATGTGTCTTTCGGCCCTCTGCTACAGCCTCCAGGGACTCTTTCATCTTGGCAGTAAAGCCAGCATTAGATGCAGATTGGTAAATTTTTTAGTCTCAGCCAAAAAGTTGGGCATAATTGACTCATTGAACAAGTCAAGTCTGCAGGCACTTTTCACCACTTTCTCTCCTTTACTCTCTATATGTTTGCAGGCACTCTTGCTTTTGAGTCTCCAACTTTAACTTGTCGTCACTGCAGCAGAATCCATGCAGAGTACTATGTGACTCTTTATGTTTCATATTTCACCATGTGCAAGGTCTTAAAATACAAATGTACAAAAAGCTATTGTTGGACACACCATTTGTTGTTATATGTAGTTATATCTTATGTATAGTGAGTAATTGTCTTGTAAATATTTGAGAAACTTCATATTAACTACAAAAAACTACAAAACATAAAAGTCACATCTTACTGTACCTTCCAGGGCTTCCAAAGATCTTTCACATTGTTTCTCATTAATGTAAAAGTCTGAGTTCTTGTTAATGCAATCTAATAGTGTCTATTTTAGCACACCAATGTGCTCACACACACTCAGAGATCCCCTGACCGACATCACAGACACAAGGACACTGCAGCTCTATAAGCCCATGCTTAAGCTAGCTGCTGCTTTATTGATCTGAGCAAGTGAAACCATTGTTTCACAGGGCTACATCTAAGATAGAGAGAGGAAAAAGCCTAATCCAGAAGAAGAAAAAGATGCCTTTAGGGGATGAATTTTAATATTACCAAATGTAATACCAAGGGGAAAGAGACACATACAAAGAGAAAGAGAGAGAGAGATATGTTAAGCTATATATGTAAAGACCATGTGAGTAGCATGGGGATATGATGGATTTAAGGATGCTGCGTCTGATCAGCTGAGATTGTTCATGTAAAAGATAACTCTAGATAAAAGTCAGTGCAGAGGATGCTATACTGTCAGGCCCGAGAGATGCTGTAACAATAGTTTACAGCATCTTTCTTTGGGAAAAATCTCCTCTGGAGTTCTTCAGATATTGACAGTGAATGTGGTGTTTGAAGAGTGAGATAAGGACACATATTTGACATGCAGTATTGTAAGTTGCCCATTTAGCAAGCATCCTTTGACAAAGTGATGCACCATTAGCTTCACACAAACAGAGCAGTTTGTTATCTGATGACTTAACAAACCAACAGTAGCCCTATCTCTAGTGCTCAATACAAACTGGTCAGCTGTGAGCGTACAAGTAATAGTTGTCTATACTTTGCTGAGTGTTACGGATAGACAGACAACACCTGACCTGAGTTTTTGTTTGGAGTAGAAATATGTTTCATGTTCTCAGTTTACAATCTTACACATCTGTCACAGCTTTTCTTTTATTCATGCATTTATTTTAATGTGTAGGAGACTTCAAATGCCTTCCAAAAATGTGATGATAGCCCCCATCATTTAATCTGACCAGATAATTTGACTCTACATTATGTTTTTTCCATTTCCAGCTTTTACACACCCTCTTGAAAACCCACACAGTATCAGTATCACATACTGCATCCTCCCACAGTAACCCCAACATCAGTGAAACAGATCAGATGAGGAGTTAGTGGGGCAGTTTAAGAGCAACACTTTTGGTTCAATCCAGCCAAGCAGTGGCTCACTATAGCCCTAAACCCCTTTAATTTATTAAACAAGCGCAACTCACAAGGCCAGGCGACAAGGAGAGGGTTATAAATATTAAAAGAGGAGTTTGCTTTGCCACGCTCTCATATTAAATCACACAGAGAAGAATGTATGTGCTTTTATTAAAAGATAATGTGTTCTGGAGCCATAAAAATGTATAACCCTCTCCTCTAGATCCCTCTCCTCCTTGTCTTCTTTTGTTTTCAGTCTTGGTCCAACTAAACTTTCAGTCTTTTCCCATCTATGAAGCTCTATTTTTTTTTCATTTCCTTTCTCTGTGTCTTCGTGCGCCCTCACTGTATTTTTCTCCTTCCGTGAGTCGCAACACACGAGAACAGAATACATAACAACGGAGCAGGTGGACCATGTTTTGAAGGTGCTCGCATGAAAAGCATTTACACATTGGAAGTTATAAAGAATTTATGTGGCAGGTATGTGAAAAATGTTGCAGGCTAAATGTTGCAAGATTTTTAGTGAATGGAGTACTCCACTGAAAATCTAATCTTGAGTATCAAATACTCACCACTTGACTAGGATGATGCCTTAAAGTGTGTAGCTTGCTACTTCTTGGATGAGTGCTGTAGTCAGCCTGGATTCACAGTAGTTACAAAATGGAAAAGAAAAATCAAAACATTCATATTAGCTTCTCAAACCACTACTGCAGCATAATCAGCTTCTCCACCACTGACCCTTATTGATTTGCCAATAGATCACCAAATATGCTACTTCTGGTGACAGCACATCATGCAAGTACTGTAGTTTTTTTTAGCAATTTTGTGGGAAAAATACAAGTATTTGGAACATACTGAACACACAGATCAACAGTGAAGAAGAAGCAGATTATCCTGCATGATGCACATATTTGCATTGACTCAAGGTCACCATTGTATAAGCTGACTTCAGTGAGCATCTTCCATGAAGGAGCAAGCTATAATCTTTTCAGAGCAACCTTTCAAATCTGCTTAGGTGGAATATCCTTTAACTTCCAAAGTGATGCAGTAGCTGCACGATCAGACAACATGTTCTGGAAGCTTCAAGAGGATTGACTTAACACCCAACCACTTCGACATGATACCAGCATGTTGCATGGCCAAAGTGTTTTCCACTCTACAGGCAGATGTATGACTGTATGGTCATGGCTTGTTTGTGCTTGCGCTGGGTTGTAACAACCAGCCAGAAGCGTAGCAGTCAGACAGTGAGTGTGTATGATGGTGAAAAACACTCACTGTCCTGACATATAGAGGTGAAGAGACACAGCCATGTGTGTAACTAAACGCCCAAGTCCTCGCCCTGCTGGGCTGTGCCAGGGGAACATTCCTCTACTCTCTGCTCCACTGACCAAGCAGAACCGCAGCACAGTGAAACGGCGCTTCTCACGTCTGTGTATATGACTGCATGTGTCGCTATGAGTGTGTGTTTGTCCACTGTGAGGCAGTGAAGTGTGACGGCCTGGTCACTCAGACCATGGAGAGTTATGGAGCGAGAGCAAGCCAGCTGTTCAATTTGGCCACATGGGTGGACGCAGAAAAGAAAGGGAGAAAGCTGAAGAGAAACGGTGTCAATAGACAACGTGTGCTGTGTGTCTAAGCTGCCCTTCTATCACCACTTACCTTGCTCTGACATTGCCAGATTTTTGCCATCATGAGCCCACATACACGCACAAATACACATACGAAGTGACAGGGCTGTGTGTGGCTTGCCCTAGAGGAATAATGAGATGAGTGCTAATTTCTCAGGTGTCATGGACAGATATGAATAATACAGGCTATTCCGTTACCCATCTCCCCCACCGCTGTCACTGTCAACTTTTTTTAGATTCGCCTACAGTGAGTCCATACCCGGTCAGTGTCACGTCCTCACTCTTACCTTGAATAGTCTGCAAGCCAGACTTTGTGAGAAAAGGAAGCCAAGGTGAATAAAGGAAATAAGCTATTGTTGAAAGAAAAAGGGAAATCTTTGATGGATTTCTGCATGAGGCGTGAACAGGCTCATCACGCAGATTCTTCACTCTTTCATGACTGCGCTATCATTTCGACTGCTTTTCCAACAGCTGGGGACCTGTAGCAACTCTCTAACACCTAATTCATTTTCCTAACAACAATCCTTGCGTGCCAAGAAACAGAAAAAGATTGATCTTTCCTTCTTGCCTTCTGTGTGATTTATTGTGATTTATTTACTGTGTACTACTCTTCCACTGCTGCCCTGGTTTGCATGTTGGGGACTCCTGCGGCACAGTGGGGTGTCCTGAATTATTCACATCTTTTTTTCCCTGACTCCCTCTTTCATTCTCTTTTTCCTTCATTTTGCAGGGCGAATGTGTGTCTGCCTGTAGCTGCTCTTTGAGTCAATGTGGTGTCTGTCTCTCTACCTCTCACTTTCCATTTTATTATTCTCAGAGAGCTAGCTAGGCAGCTCCGCTCTGACTGCATGATGTGAGAGGAGAGAAGAATGACAGTAGCTCAGAACAATCATTAGAGCAGGAACGAGCTGGAAATAATCCTCTCTTTCCTCCTCGCACTGTTTTGTATTGTCTGTCTTTTGCTGTTGCTCTGCCCTCCCTCCCTCACCTCACCATCCACTGCCTTCATCTGCTCTCTTTGTTTATCTCTCTGTCTTTCTTCAGATCCCAACGCTCTGGGGCAGCACGGCACTGACCATGCCTTGATCGGAGGAGTGGTGGCTGTAGTGGTCTTTGTCACCTTGTGTTTAATCATTGTTCTGGGAAGATATCTGGCCAGGCATAAAGGTAAGAAAAACACAGTGGACCAGATCTGAGTCTCTCAAGGCTCATGGACCGACTGAAAGTTGTCCTACTTGTCCCATTAGACATCAGAGGCTTTCCCAATGCCCAGGTTACAAGTGCATGATATGCCTGCAGTGGAGAACAAAGAATAAAGGCTTTAGACCTGCACAGATAGGAAGTTTTAGTGGACCTTTGATGTGCAACACACAGCATGATGCCACTAATGCATACTGTTCATAGGACTCATTTGGTTATTATTTTTTTTCTATTTTACAAAAACAATCCACAAATGTCATTGTATTTATTATTAGATGGATGAATTAACACTGGAAAATCAGCCAAAGAAAACCAATAATGTAAAAATCTCTAAACATCCCTTCAGTTCAATTCAACATTTGTATCTTTTTCTGTCTTTTTTTAAGGTTATTTATAGACATGAAACAGGAAGAGAGATGGGGGCTATCACATGCAACAAAGGTCCCTGGAATCAAACCAGAGATGTTGCGGTTATCTGTTATCTCTGTCATTAGTCTAGCAGGAAGGCCCTTGGTTATTGTTTTTTTTATTATTTCTAATGAGGGACCTTGACTGATCTGCAGAATAAAAAGCAGCTTTGTTGAGTTTTCTTCTTCAGTTTATTTTACTAGAAGTCTATTTTTTAGCTAGATTAGCCAGGTGAAAACTGCAGGACACAACTTTTGGTGCATTGAAACAATTTTGATGAAAACTGAACAAATATTAAACAGCTGAATTTGAGCTAAGAATTTTGAAGCGTGAATACAGGATAACAAATAGAAGCTCATTCAGCAGTTCATGGATGCCAGAAATTTTACTTTAATGTTCAGTTTCCCACACAAAACTGACTTTTTAGATATATTTTAGAATATATTTTTGTTCAAAAGGAGGACAGTGAATTTTGTTCCCCATCGCTTACATCTTAAGTGCATTTGGAGGGGATCTTCTAATGGTCAGTATGAACAGGAGGAATGATTACAACTGGCAAAACCTGTTTCAATGTTCATATGTGCACCTGACTTTTGTTTTAAGACAGACTTGAATAATTGTGAACCTATCCTTTAAGCCTTGAGTGCCACTATTGAGAATCCTAAAGGTGTAAATGCTTTTCTTCTGTATGCGTGCAGGGTTTTTCACACTTACTCTGCCATATTTGCATATCCTGTGCTATCCCAGCTTCTCATCATTCTGTATATGAATAATGTAGCATTACTGATGTTGTCTTCAGATCTGTTTTCCGCCTCAGGCAGCAAACACCAGGCAGGGGTGCTCGGTGTTTGTTTTTCTTTGATATAGGTTTGTTTTTCGTTTTCCACAGGAACATACTTGACAAATGAGGCCAAAGGAGCGGACGATGCACCCGACGCCGACACAGCCATCATCAACGCTGAGGGCAACCATGCACACGCAGAAGAAAAGAAAGAATACTTCATTTAGACTGCAGAGGGAGCTGTGCGGCTCTCTCCTACACCTTTCCCCAGTTTCAATCTCTGTATCTCTTTTTCTCTCTTACCGTCTCCCCCTTTTCTTCTCCACCTCTGACCACTGCCCCAGTCATGTCAACGAGGAACCCGCAGGCAGTCCAGACAGAGAAGTTCCCCAAGTGTTTTCCTATTATTGCCTTTTGTTGAGCCCATTTCTATCATTTACATCTTTTTCTTTCTTTCTTTGTGTTTTTTTTTTATTTCTTTTTGGTAGCTTTTTGGTTTTCACAGGCAGCTTGTCGTTGCTGCTGAAGTTGCCCCCCTCTCTCATATATTTCCTCATCTTTGACATGAAAACCTGGAAATCTGTATATCTACCATGACTGCTTCTTACATGACCTCTTGTTCATCTTCTCTCCTGTTGCCCTCCAACTAGACACCCAAACACGTACCCCCTTTTGCTTACACACATCCACAAACACATATCATATCTCACATCAACACGGTGCCTAAAAATACAGACGCCATTGAACTTCTGTCAATGCCTTCATGTATCGTCTGTCAGTAGCAATGTAAATGCTTTGTAGATGGTTAACTGGACCATCATTTCATTGCTTAGCTCACAGCTTTTGATTATGCATTGCATCTTTTTTTATTTGAATGAAGATCTGTGCTGTTTACGCCTTATACATGTCTATCACACTGAATATGGTACTTTTAGATGTTCCACCTCCCCGACCCCATCCTCTAAATAGACTTGTAATTAAACAGTTGACCCTTGTAAGATAAGACGAAGGTTTTGTGTAACACTGTAGCAAGGTTTGTCAGATAAGTGTATAGTATGATTTTCATTATTAGGGTAGGGGTAAAGGGTAGTGCGGTATTGTTTAGAGCAGAGAGTACACACCAAAAATATATGAAAGATGCTAGATGAAGCATTCCATCAAATAAACTCAATCAAGTATATAAAACCATTTGCTAATCTGCTGTTCTTATGTACTTTTGTCTGTATATTCCTGCACTGCCCAAGCTGCAGAGACATCTTCAGTGTCCCCTTGATGGCTTACAGCAGTTTGTTATTCACATAATGGGTTCAGGTGTACAGAAAGAGTCAATCACTTCTCTCTAAAAGCTGTATAAATTGTATTGAAATAAGTTTAGCTTTTCACTTTGAATAATTTCATTTATCTTTATGTCACATTGAAATCATTTTAAGGCTTAAAGATCCCATGAAATGAGCTATTAGGAGTTAATACAGGACAAAAAACAAGTGCACAGTTACAGTATGTACAGGAAAAGCTATTCACTATTCACTATTTCAGTAAACCTAAGTTAAATTGATACCTCTGTCAGCATGAGGTCCAGGCAGCTTTCCACAGTGGTTTGTGTACAATTTTTTTGTTCATTTACTTTGGCCCATAGACTTTATCAAATTATATTATTACTTTATGTAAGTCGTGATAACACATTTTATGTTTTTATTGCCACCTCCAAAGTTAATTTTCAGCAGTTTCTGACAATTGAGTTACACTGTAGATATCACATCGTACACTCCCACCTCTCAGTCTGCATAATTGCTCTTCTTATTTCCATTTTCTCAGAGCCGCTCTCCATGAACTGAACTTTGATTTCCATTTCATGGGGTCTTCAAGCAAAAAAAAAAAAAAAAAAAAAAAAGAAAGAAATAGCATGTGAGTGCTGGTTCATAGATCTGCAGGGGCCTCCTTTCCAAAACTAAAAACTGAAGACAAATAAAGAAGCACAAAAACGTCTGAGTAAATGAATGAGTATTCAATAAATGAGTAACTGTGTTCCTTTGCCAACAACTAGATTGCCTTGGGAATGGTTCTTCTATTCAGATGGGTAGTGGAAAGATGACAATACTGGGAAAAAATATAGTGCATCTTTTTGAAAATGTAAGCAAAATCATGTTTTTTTATATAAAAAAAAGTTTCTAATATTTTTGGTTGAAATTGTTCTAAGCTCCCTGCTGTATATTGTGTCTGCTAAAATGTGGTTGATTGTGAAAATTGCTGTTAAATTCTGGATCCTCGTATTCCTTCAAATTTGTATATTAGCCACCTTATCTATTTAGTTTTTATCATTTGTCATATGGCATAATCTTTATTAGACAACTTTTAAACAAACATATTTTCTTTTGGCACAAGGCATGTATATAATGTGTGAGAACTGAACTTTGGTAATACACATTGGCATGTTTTCGATGAGTTCCTTTTCATGTTTAATTTATTTGAACTGAAATTATTTAAGAGAGAACCACAACAAAAGTATATTTGTAATTTAATTTTGGAGAACAGTGGCTTTTGTGTTTGTGGCATGCTCATATGTGCTACAGATTTGAAGGGTCTGGCGTCATAGAAAATGTGATTAATGAAAGAGAGGAAAAATACAAAACTAATTTAAACAAATCTTGAGGAAAAAAAAGTTATGTTGTCCTGTTGGACTTTTGGTCCACAGAGAAAGAAGATATACGTCTTCACCAAATCCTTAAAATGCTAATTGGAATTGAGATGCATTAAAATAAACATCACCTTTGTGTTGGAGGCACGGAAGGTTTCACACACACTAAGACAAACATATCCTTGTAAGCAACTTTTGTTTCTTTTCATATGTCCCAGCTGTTCATCTTTCATCAGTTTGCAGGAATGAGGCTGATTTATGTACATCTCTCCTGTGAAAGAGTGATAAACACAGTGACCTCTGGAACTCAAGACTTAAAGTCAAGGCACTAATCTAGTAAGGGAGCAAATTATTACCAAGGGCAATAAAATAGTGGGCCCAGCTGTCTCCAATTCGGTGGCAAATTTACAACATTATGCAAATAAGGTCAGCAAGTAAGGTCTTTCTCTGTGTGTTAACTCAAGCACTGCCGGAGTGAATCACAAGTTGGGAATCATTAGATCGATCACCATCCATCAACACAGATGTAGAATTTAGGTTGCATATTGCATTTTAGATGCATAATTATTTGTTTAAAAATGCAGAAGGTGTGCCACAGTTTCCATATTTTACAATTTTAGTGCACTTCAATCAATATACCAATATTTACAGGTGTAACTTCAGCCTCACCACGAAACTTAAGTAGATCCAGATGTCAGTGTTCTAGACTGGCTCTGGTCTTTAGAAACCTTCTGTATCACATTTGTTCGATAAATTTATCACAATGTTTTGTTTTGGTTTTTTTTTTACTTTTCTATTTAGTTCTTTTCATTGTGTCTTAAGTCAATGATGCTGTCAATCAAATTTTGTGTTGCTTTACCACTGTATCCATCTTAGAACCAAGAGAATGGTCAAATGGATTTGTTGATTCTGAAGTCGGAGAAACAGTCTGTTTTCTATTAAATGAACGCATAAATAAAAAGGTCTGCAGTGATGAGTTGGTGTTTGCATCAGAAATTTCACAGGTGCCATTTCCTGAATTATGCATTCTGAATAATTTGATGGATATTTCTTAGTAAATGGTAAAATGTGTTGGGGTTTTTTTTTGTTTGTTTTTTTATTTTTTGCTTTTCTTTCTGAAAATTACATGTAAATATTTGTTTTGACATGATGAGTAACAAGCTAATTTGTTGCAAATGGCTTTTTATAATAGTTAGACCAAATCTGAATCATTTTTTTTATTTGTTATTTTAACAGCACACATCATCATGCACTATTTTACTATGGTATAATCAACTGTAGCTCTGTAACATCTGGGAGACAGTTAGTCGTATTTCTTTGTTGTTGTTGGTTGAAACTAAGCTTTAAACCTGTTGCCTCCTTACTTTCCAACATACAACGGTTAGGTTTAATATCCACTGCATCATGGGCCTTTAATTTCATGCTGGCGGCAAGACAGTAACGTGTGCTAACGTAGTTGCAGTGCAGTTTTCATTGGGCACAAGTCCATTTTTTTAGACTCATGGCTGTTTAGTTATTTCCTGGCTCAAAACGAACCCACTTCCTGTGACTGGTAGTGGGAGTGGTGGAGCTGAGGTGGTGTGTTTATGCAGATCAGGCAGTGCAGTAATTTTGGCATGTGAACAGCTTTCTTCTTGGCACATACAGACCTGTACAAAATCACAAAAAAAACCTTTCCTGTATGCTGCATGACTTTTGCCTCTTTCACTTTGTTTTTTTTTAATCTAATACAGATTTAAATGCACATAAAATACATCTTTTAATGGGATTCAAGCAGATTTTGTAATGGTTTAGTTTAATGAGTTAGTTATACTAGTGTTGTCATTCACGACTGCGTGTAGATTGTAGGATTGTTTCCTTTCAGCTGATTAAAACCTGAGGCCATCAGCTATACATCATACATGTGTTCCACTTGTATTAGGCAACAGACAGTAATAATAAAAACACGTTTTACTGCTCTACAATTTACTGTGGTTGTTGCCTAAGTGCACACATATCATTACCTTATAAAATAATTTCACATCGCAAGAGTTCAGCATCTCCTGACATCTAAATTCAACCCAAAAGCGACATCAGAACATCCTTGGATGCATATTTGGGAAGCTGTTTGTTTGTTTTCCCCTCTGACCCTTCCCATGTCCCCTTGCTGCTTTTAAAAGGGAGATGAGACATGCTGATGTGATCAGTGATTATTGAAGCTTATCCAAACTCCACCTGCTGATATGGCATTATGTATTCATCCTGCTCCAGCCTTTTCACCACACTGCACTGCCCCAACAGCATCTCTGGTTGACAAAGATCAGGTTGGCACACGTGTGCATTTGGCCCCGCGTTTGCGTTAGCAATTGCGCTTGTCCCCAGTTTCAGAAAATTATAGGCCCATATCAACTAAAAATATCAAATCCCTGATGAAAAAGGGAAGAATATGAACATAATGGCCACTTTGACTCATAATCTGTCTAAAATCCTTTTTTTACTGTATCGTTTAACATTTTGCTTTAACTCATGGTTTTAATGGTTTTGTTCTCCACAGCAGTGATAAAAGCATGACATGGCCTGTTCCAGTCTTATCTCTCCTCCTCTGACCCATCTTATGTCTTTGCTGTACAGATTGGCTTCAGTGCACTTCTTTGTTCCTCTGCAATATTGACACTAGAATCAATTAGCCCAATCTCCATATTGTCACAATGATGACAACAACATGTGACAAAAATCGCATGTAGTGTTGTTTTTTTAAATTATTATTATTATATCTATTTCTTTTGTTTTGCATCTCAGGAATATATTTCACTTAGAGATTCTTTTTCTTTTTGTTTTGTTTTTCTGTTTTTAAAATTGGGGACTTGTGAGCACGTATCACACTGCTCGTCCCAGTATGCTGACACCATGTATTTGTTGAGTTTTAGATTATCACAATGTCAATAAAAATTATTCAGTGATTCATCAGTTATTCTGTCATCTTGCTGTCATTGGGATATTAGACTTGAAAAACTGTTTTTTAATATGATCACTGACTTGAAATACTGAGATTTAGAAATATGCTGCAAATAATCATGAGTTTCAAGAATGATAGAATTCGTGTTTATACACAATGTTATCTAATTCTAGCTTATGGTATGTAAGCAGTTCAATGCTTTTGTCCTCTGTCATTATGTTGTCCTCATAGCAACACACATTTTATGTCTATCAGTCTTTAGATTGAAGGAGTTGTGATGCACTATCACTCACTAAAATACAAAATATCCATAGTAAAGCTCTGCAAGATCAGGATTAGAGGATTAGACACGTGTTAGTTCAGCTTCTGATGTATCTTGGTGAAATAAGGGGTTTTTAATTAAGCTGTAATGAGAGGGCTTGATTCAATATATAGCACCGTAATGGAGGTGTTTTTCTCCCATTGTCTGTGGGATTTATTATATTTAATTTAGAGGTTCATTCTCATGTATGAAATGGAATTGTTGAATAAATAGTTGCCAAAACATCTGTTCCAGCCTGATTCTATTTTTTAGTTGTTTTCCTTCTGGAGGCCTCTTATCTGAGCATTTCTGAACTGAGAGATAAGCACTGATGATACAGTATAAATACTGCTGCTTTGGAAACATCTGTATTTGTTCTCATAAGGATCCATGCACACAAACACACATACACACTCACACACAAAAGCACGAGCAAACACATGCACAGACACATGTTCATGAATTTTTATTAACAAGAATAATTCATGTTGTGTTTTAGCTCCCCTATCTGTGCTCTGTGGTGGTGTTATGATGCCATTCAATTTGTCATGTGGAGCGTAATTTTCCTGTAATAGTCCACTGTCTATACAAGTCTGTGATACTCCCACAAAAACAGCTGCACCTATGATACGCAGTTTAATGACTTCAAAATGAGTTCAGTAAATTAGCACTGAAGAAGTTTTTTTTTTTATGAGTAAAAGGACACCTGTGAGTGATTTTGACATCAGTCCATGTTGCTGAAAACAACACATTACTTGCAGCACCGAGGAGGATAAACAAGGAGGAGATGACCTCTGAAAATTCACTCATAAATTACCTCATGCCCATATCCACAAAGAAAAATGTGTAGACAAATGTAAGCCAAGCTAATAGTGCTGTAATAAGTATAGTTTCTGTGTATTTTACACACTTCTTACAGCTTTATAGCTTTAAAAAATGTATCACACTAAATCACTAGCAGGCAATGCATTATAGCGCAATAATAAGATCTAAATGTATTCACTTACGAAAGAATCTTTAGTACTTCTGCACAGAATTAAGGTATTGGCTTGGGATATGACTATCTGCGGTGGTGTTAAAGTGAAAATCCTTTAAATCTTGACTATGTGGATTTCCATCTTTTCTGATCCAGCAGCATCTGAAAAGACAGGAGAGTGAAAAATGTGCATAAATGTAAGGAAATGTGGAGCACATAAAGATGGATATTAGACTATGAAAAAGGAGAGACTGAAAGAAAGTGTGGGTGCAACAGAGCCTGATAGACTGGAGGGAGAGGTATCCACACTTTTTAGTGAGTCAGAAGATGATGACTGAGAGGGAATTAACTAATGGCAATAAGACGTCATGTTAGACCGAAGAAAGCAGCTGCAATCAGCCCACCTGTCAGGAATAAATATAGCCTGGAGACGGTTGCATTTCTGCAGCTGAGGTGTGATTCCTCTCCTGATGAAAAGTGAGGGGTCAGTGAAAAACTCAATTATCACTCAATCAATCAAATCAGTTTTGTGAACTAGAGGAAAGGGAGGTTGGGGACGACTAGATAGAAATTACTTTTCATGCAAAATGTTGTTTTGCATGAATGTTTTTTGGTGGGTTTTCTTTCATCTTCCTTACTTGTCAAGCAGATTTTGCAGTCAACAATTTAAAGTGTTGCATTCCCCAGGGGAAATTATGTTCAAACTTTTGCAAATTTGCTGAAAGTTTTCCGCTTATTGTATTCCAGTTTCATTAGATGGTGTAGATGAATAACAGGACAAATGGAGGAGACAGGATCACAGGCAACAATGGATTTTGAAGCCACGCAGTGAATAAAAAGCACATGTAGTCCACTGAGCTGTCACGAAACCCAAACCCATTGACTGTATTTTTGTACACCTATACTCAATATCTTGTCAACATGATGCTTCATGGCCAATCACACCCTAAATGTGATTTTAAAGTGATCCCCCACCGCTGTATTACCCCATAAAGAGTAGGTTTTTATTAATTTTCCACAATCTCTTCAAGGCTCATTCATCTCTACAGCACAGCAACAAATAAATACTTTATACTCATTACTGAGAAACCCAAAAGCCTTACAGCTAGAGTTTAGACTTTCTCCAAATACAAGCTCTCTAAACTTATTTTCTTTTCAGTTATTTTGCTTTCTATAATAAATATTGGATTTCTCAATATGTTTCTCAGTGAAAAGAGGACAAATAGGCTTTACTGAGGGTTTCTAAGCCATTTTTTTCAATATTCTTTTAACAAAATTAAACAACTGGTGATTTTAGCTCAATATTCAAATATATAACAAATGACCTTGAATTGGTCCAGTTACAAAGTGATTTACTAATAAGGGAAAACTTGGCCCAGAGCAAGACAGGATACAGAAATGGTTTATTAAATTGAAGAACGATCACAAAATGTATTTGACTAAACTTGCCAGTTTGTGCTGCCTGTTTAAAATTTGCTGCTTTGTCGCTACCAGCGAAATGAGAGGAGAATAAAACAGGATGTAAAGCAAGGGGGAATATTGATTAATGCAGTCATTTAGGTTTGTCAGTGCAAGACTGTTTCAGAATGAATAGCCCACCTCTTGGCCAAGCAACAAAGTGACAAGTTAAACATGTTCAGCTAGATAAACAGTATTTTGATACAAAGTCAAGCTGAGATTCAGAGATAATGGAGTAAGTCTTTAAAAAGTCAGGTTTTCATATAATTGCATGAATGTTTACCATTCAGTTTAACTTTGAAAAGGAAAGGCAATTAGAAAGAAGGACGCAGATGGATATGCTGCGGAAAAGAGAACTGATACAGTTTGTCTCTATTTTTGAAGGCTTCTGCATAAAGAACTGTTTAAGATGAATGGTGCCCCCTCCACACACACATGGAAACACACACATACACACACACACACACACACACACAAAACTCTCGTTAAGTGTCACTCTCTGAATGTGTCATGGTGCCGAGCCTCACACCTGCCCAGTGCTGTCAGTCTGCCAGCTGTGAGAGCTGGAACTGTCTCGAAGGTATCAGCCACTCCATATGCAAATATATTCCTCTTCTTTATGATGTGGATTCACTTGCCCACATATCTGGTCACCTTCTGTCATTCATTCAGTCAGAGCCACTTAGTTCCATCCTGCTATCAATCCTAATCTTTCCCTCAACCGCTTTCCTCCATTATATCACCTGCCTTCAACACAGGCCCCCTTAACTCATCTTCATTTCCCTCCTCATCCCTCCTCCTCCTCTCCTTCCTCCTCTGCAGTGGTGCCAGAGCTCCGTTCAGCTTGCAGGAAGATGCACTTTGGAAGCATCAACCAGGGATGACAGCAGAGATGTTAGTAGCCTTTGATGTTCAGTAATTGTGCTAGCCACAGTCCAGACTCACTCACACACACTCACACACACACACACACACTATGACCTGTTTGCCGTGCTTTGAGATCCCATCAGAGAGTATTTGTGCAGAAAAAGACTTTGATGTCTACAAGCTTTACTTTGAGGGAATTTTCCCCACATGAACCCATGAAGATCACTGAGATCCTCAAGCAGCAGCTCTTTGGCTTTTCTAAAGTTCAGGCCAAAGACCAGAGGTGATCAGGCAGGTGACCTCCAGTTAAGATGTTTTACAGGCATAGTCACCCCATGTCACAGAGTCATGCAGTGAGTAGAGACACCTTTCATATGTTAGGAAAACAAAATAAAATCTGGAAATACAGTAGTTTAAAGGTTAAGCGTCTCATCTCTGTGAGCAGGTGTGCAACAGCTCCAGACATGTCATTTTGTCTCAAATGGATAGCACAATTTGGTGCATTCATTATACTTTCTAAAGAGTCTGCAGCACAATAACATTGATTCCAGAGATGACAACATTAAGCCAGAACACAATGGACAGAAGTGACAGGTGTGGGTTATGGCTTGTGTGTATGCTGTGTCAGTTACAGTGTCTACTCATGTTGTCTTTGAGGTGCCAGAGGAGTTAACTGCAAGAGCTGATTGCAACCAGATCTGGACCACCTGGGCCCAGTAAGTCCCAGGTTCCAGTGTGGCTCTCTCTCTTCCCCGCCAGCGCCTGCACCCTTTTGCTTTGCTTAGCCTTTGTTTTATTTTTTACTCCTTTCTGTGTTTCCTCTGACTGAACTGCTGAAGGGCATTTCTGCTCCAGGCAGATGCCAGCCAGGTGGAAGCAGGTGTCTTGCTGCAGGGGGATGACCAGGGGGTGGTGAGGCCAGTCAGCTTCTTTTCCAAAAAGTTAAACCGTTACCAGTTTAATTACTCAGTGAAATGACACAAATTAGACCACAGACCCCTATTTGATGAGATTTTGTCCTAGGGTCCCCCATCTGATAGGATTTTTGAAGTGTATGAAACCCATGACCAAAATAGTCAGTCATAGTACATTCTGTCATTGTGTTACTTATGGATGGAATTATAGAAAAATAAAATAAATGATTTCCCTTTTTGCTGGAGACCCCCTGGAGCCCCCTCAAGGACCCCACTTTGAGAAGCACTGCTCTACAGGATATAAAACTCCCAGCTTCCAGTGTGGCTCACTCTCGTCCCTGCCAGCACCTTTAGCCTTTTGCTTTGCTTAGCCTTTGTTTTAGTTTTACTTTACACTACCCACACACATCCACATGAACAATACTGATGTCACTGACTGACACACCTCATATCCAAAGTTACTTTGCAAGTTATTTTCTTTATTATAAATAACTTGTATTCATTGGTATTTGGTGTCTTTTCCATTTTTGTCATGGCCTATGGGCCAGGTTATGACCGTATTCAGAGTATAAAGAGTATAAACAATAGAATTATTAATATGTATTCAATCATCAAAGAAAATGAGTACAAACGTACATTAATGATTGATGGCACAATAGTGATTATGACATATTCCATAATATGCAGCATTTTTATTTTAAATACACAAATAATGATACACCCCCTCTCGCATATCTTGCTTTTTGTTATTTTCTCTTGTTTTAATACTGTTATAATGTTGGATGTCTATGTTAAACATTAAAAGGTCCAAAACTTGAGGTGAAGGTGTGTAAAAATGCCCCCTGAAAGTCAAAAGCCCAGGTTCAAGCCTGCTCTGAGCACTTCATTTGCAATGTTACCCCTACTTCCCTATCCAACTGACATCAGATTGATTGCGCATTGTTCCATGTGTTGTACATGTTGTCCACTGGCATATTTCAGATCAGATCCGGGCTCAAACATGCATGGATGTATTATGGAAGTTTTCATGCCGAGTAAGGAACGAAAAAAGTCTCCGGTCTGCCGAAGGCCAGCTTCCAGGAGCAGGAGGGGGGACTTAAAGAGACAGGAGCTAAAAACTGCCTGTTTCAGACAGAGATTGAACTGAGGGGCTGCATAAAGGGCCAGTATAAGATAATTAAGGGGTTTTTGAACTGTAAGTTATGTAAAGATATTCCAGTAGAGCCTCAGAATATAAATATAGACCTAGAGAAGTGCATGATACATCCCCTTTAAAAGAATATGTGGACAAATTTGTAAAGGTGAAAGCATAAGGATTAAGGATTAACAAATCTGCCAGCAGAGTTAAAAAATGTTGTTTGCCATGATAAAAGTAAAAAAAAAATAAACACGAGAGTTGGATGATCACACAGTCTTTGAGTCAGCCTCCCTCTAAAACTGTAGGAGTGACAGTACCTCGAGACAACAACAGTCAGTGGCACACAGGCAGACAGATCATCTGATCATTTTATCATAATAATCTGTGCAGCTTTTGGTTCACTGGCTTGGGTGAAAGTTGACAAAATGTAGCAGAAGTTTTCCAACTGCTCATTTCATGTGGCAGAAAATATCCATTAAAGCTGACAGTCTGGACATGAAACTCATCGCAGCTGTGCTGTTTCACATCTAAAGTAAAACATCTAAATAGCATCACAGAGCCAAAACATCAGTGTATGTCTAGCCAAATGCCTGTGAAGTTCATTTTATGAGAGACACCCATGTTGTAGGAGAATATAATGGTGTAATGTGAGCTTTATGGTTGATTGCAAAGCATTAGCTGGTTTTTGGCTGGGTGCAGCCACAGTTGCAGTGTTACTGCTAATTTATATCTGCTGCACAACTAATGGAGGATATAAAAGGCGTCAAGTTTGTCTATTCCAGACTGTGGGGTGTTTCAGGACACAGCTCCAAATGATGAGAGAGCACAGTGTTAAATGAGAGTTTTGTGGCAGTTAGGGGGCGTGTGTGCCTTGGTCATCTGAATGGTGGTGCCTCATTAAATAGCTGCAGAGTTATCACTGTTTATTAGAACAGATTACCCTCTATACATTTTTGTTTCAAGTTCATGCACACATATACACATAAACTCAAACAAACACACACCACTTACTATCAGATCTGAAAGCTTGTGTTATGTAATTGCTGCAAGTACACACCAAAAAGTATTGTTTCTTTTCGTTTGGCAGGAGCCGTGACTATCTTTCACTACCTCGCCTCTTTGTTCTTCTCTGTATGAGATGGACAAACATAAGCCATTCTCACTGAACCTTGTATTTTGAAATTTATTTCAGAATAGCTTCTGCTGAACAATGCCATGAATGAAGTGTTATTAATCATTCCATTGGAAACAAGACTGTGTCTCTGTGGTCTGATCTGAACTATGTTTCACACTGATGCTCACATTCTTACCTCAAAGCTTCACTGCACAACCCGAGTTCAGAGTTCGACTTTTACTCTTTACGGGCCAAATGTTAAAGACAACTTATTCTGTATATACAGTAGATGTAAGACTTTAGATTTTAAGAAATTGTTTTCAAGACTTTTTTCCAACATATACATCAATTTCTAATAAATAAAGAATCTCTAAAGAATCTCAAACTATATCACGGTTACTGCTGACATGTTAGTGCTACTCTTACCAAAAGTAAAAGCAGCTACACATACAGGCATTGAAAACCATATAACAGAAGGGAATGTAACATGGACACAGATTTTTATTATACAATAATAGATGTATGTTAAATTTTGAGCTGATATGTGAGCTCCTATATGATCTGAAAGTGTAAACATAGGGAATCAGTGAAAGTATGAAGAAGTTAAGACAGCAGCAGATCTTTTTTTAATGGCTGTACAGTTTCCAAAACTCATTATATCCTAATAATTTCACCTTGCATAGAGACCTGGCAGGGAGACGCCACCCAGCTGTAAGAATGAAAAAGGGTTGAATAAGTTGTAGCTCTATCAGAGGTCAGGGGCGAAAGGGTCGCTGTGAACCAGATGTTTTTCACTGAGCTCTGACTTCCCATGTTTCTCAATTCACACACGCCGCCTCCCTAGTTCGGCCGGAGGTAATGATCTATGTCGAGAGAAAGGTACCACTTTACACCAAGGTACTACACAGGGGTCAGGGTCACCTTTAAACAGATGTTATGGCAGGGGCTGCTGCCAGTGCAGCGGGACATAGGTCAGTATTAAGCAGATGTTGCAGACCAGAAGGGATTAGCATGTCACATCCTTTGAGCTGACTAAATGCTGCCTCTCTGTCAAGAGACCCCCTGCTTGTGAGTGTGATAGCAGGAGTCCAACATGTATGCTGTTGCCATGGTGTTGCTAAGAAATCATTGCTAATGTTACATTTTGTGAGAAAGCAGTCGAACCCTGAGAGGAGCCCTCTTGACTCTCTGTTGTCATGATATTCAATCTCTGTCAACCAAAGAGTGATCAATATTCCTCTATGATAACCTTTGATTTTCTTTTTAATTTCAAAAGAGAGAAATTACTATAACTCAGAAACATACAGCATGTAGCTTATACAAAGTCTATAAGCTAAAAAAGTGTAATAAACTGTAGTTAGAGCTGAATCACATTCACACACAGCTGACAAACACTCACCAGTCACTTCATTAGGTACACCTGTGCAATCTAATGCAACCCAATACAACAGCTCTGCCATAAATTCTATTTCTATAAAATATTAGGAACACTTTTCAATATAATGCATTCCAGTACATCAACACCACCCACTACGACCTCAATAATAAACATAAGGTAGAAATTTCACCATTTCTGACAATGTCAACAAAAACTGAAAATGCATAAGCTTTGTAAAAGTAGAATTTATGGCAGAGCTGTTGGATTGCATTAGATTGTACAGGTGTTTCTAATAAAGTGGCCAATGAGTGTATGTCAGCTGTGATACAAATGTTGAATCTATTTGTGTTATCTAGAAAACTCTGCGATTGCAATTTAGATTCTGCCAAATAAGATTTTGTTAATTTAGCAGGGAATAAACTGCTTTTTCACACTGGATGTTAACACACAGAATCGTTGTAATCTTGGTGATATTGTGGAAATGACAACTAATGAAATTGATGCTGAGTGTTTCCAGTAAAACAGCACAGCTGAATCCTCCTTATATGACATACTGCACTCGGTTAACACTGAACAAAACATTTTTCCCCATCAAGTGCACAACTCATTGATGAATGATATCAAAATTAGCAGTTAAATTCTTGAATTTAGATGATGACAAATAACATCCATACAACTTTTACCTCTAACCACCTGTTTGTTATCTAGAAACCATTAAATACTAATTAAGATTATCTGGCATTGTGTAGTACAGTATGAAAAATAGAAAACAACAGTAATTATTGAGTTGTGCTGTAATAAGCTTACCCAAAGAGCAATAGCATATTAATGACTTCACATAAATGTGTTCTAAAGAAGCATGTCTCCACTTTTCTTCTACTGTGGAAATAACAGTAAGTACTGCCCTCCAGAGAGAAAAAACATCTCTCAATATTTTAATCTTTCATCGATGTATGACCTTAGAATGCCATTCACTATTATGTGTTTGCCTTCATACTATAGATACACCTGGCATATTTACAAGCAAATCAGTAATTATAGTTCAAGTGTACAGGTGTCCTTATCTCCTTGATAAAACATGAATAAGTAA
Organism: Thunnus albacares; assembly: GCF_914725855.1. Classification (NCBI taxonomy): domain Eukaryota; kingdom Metazoa; phylum Chordata; class Actinopteri; order Scombriformes; family Scombridae; genus Thunnus; species Thunnus albacares. The sequence continues at coordinate 13,790,433 of NC_058118.1, read as the reverse complement.
TTGTGGTCTTTACATAAAATGTCCATCTAAATTATAATGGTTTGTTTACTGACCATGTCACATTTGCTGTAGAAATATGGCAGTAAAACATGGCGGGCTCCGTGGAAGAGGACCTGCTCCCTATGTAGATATGTTGATAAAGAGTCATTCTAAGCTAACGAAAACACAACAGTTCTTATTTTAAGGTGATTATACACTAATGTAAACATATTTATGAATATAATATTCCATTTCTGCCAAGTCTGTTCCAATAGATGCCACTAAATTCTTTAACATTCCTTAACCTTTAACAGTAGTGGCATGAGAAGTCGTTTGTACTTACAAACATAAATATTAAATACACTCACATTCTGTGTATTTCCTTTAAATAGTGTGTTTCTTTGCTCTGCAGGTTGACACCTGGGAAAACAACACATAGCTGGTATGTATGGGGTGACATTAAGACTACATTTGCTTCCCTTCATTCACCATACATCAGTTACAGTGCTTGGTGGAAATATCTCTTAAGCTTAAGTAGGTTTGTAAAATGGATTTCCTGATCATCTTATCCTTAAGAAGCTTTTAGGAAACAGGGGCCCTATTCACAAACATTCTGAGAATACTCTCAGAGAGCTCCTAACCTTCTAGCAAGGAGTCCTCGCTTAGGAGTGATTTAGGAAAATTGTCAGAGCAACTCTGAGCAAGGAAAGGACAGAAACTTTTACCCTAGTGAAGAGATGTGGTTGACCCTGTTGTGAAATATGACTCATTCTTTTAAAAGGTGTGATTGGTTGATCAAAAAAAAAAGAAAACAAAAGAAAAGAAACAAAATAAAAACACACTCTTAATGATAATGGGCATATAATGGACCGTGAAATCAACAGTCCTAATCATAGAATTTAGTCTCTATTAAGACATGGTGTAATTATAAATACTATTTTATGTAATGAACATTTCTGTTGAATAAATTGTAAGCCATACTTTAAAAGTAGGCTACGAAATGTTTGAGAACTCAGGCCTACTTGTGCAGTAGCCTATCCACATGCTGATAGTTGTTATATTTATTTTCTTACATTTATTTACCATGGTGGTCATGGTAGTACTTCATCTATTTGATTTTAACAAGGAGGAAAAATGGCTCAGCTTTCATCAATTTCTGTGATTGCTGGCCAAGTAGCAGCGTTGGTTGGCATGTATATCTTTTTTTTTCCCAGCTGCCAGCAAATTCCAAATTTTTCCAGTTGCCAAATATCTTGGTGTTGTGATCATTTTCATTTCAGGCGTAATAGTGTTATTGCATTGGGTGGGAGATGTGAGTGTATCTCTAATGAGATCGACCACAAACATTATCCCTGCATGATCTAATCTGTAGCGTTTCATTAACTCACTGTCATTCACCGTTTGGAAAATATTTCTCCTGCCTTTGTCTTTCCACCATTTTCTCCTCTGCTTAAGAAACTCTTAAGCCTCTTAAAAGTCCTCCCCCCTACTCCTAACATTTTTTTACTGTAGGAGCTCTCTTAAGGGCTGAGATACTTTGTGAATAACTTTTATCTTTTCCAGGATCTAGTCTTAACTGTAAGGGGAAATTCTTAGAAAATGTCATAATTCTAAAAATTTTCTTAGAATTTCATCACTAGGAGCAACTCTATGTACCAGGAAGCTTTATGAATACGGCCCCTGCTGTTTAGTGCTGGACAGGTAGCTTACACTGGGTGTATAAGAGCTGCCACTGCTGAAAACAGGGGTGATGAGAGCAGTGAGACTGAATCAAACAGTAAAGGTTGTACAACTAAAATGATGAGCTGCAAGATGCTGAAAACACTCTGCAGAGTTTAGGGGAACTGCAGAGTTGTGTGATAATTAAATGTGTGTTTGTCACTACAAGCAACACCTTTCACATTAGTCATTTTTTCCATATAAAAATTGTGAGTGCGGCTTTAATATCCACCAGCAGGTGATACACACCAGACACTATATTATATGAATTTGGGACCTGTTGCCATTAGTTGTACATATTGTGGAGGGACCTTTCAGATACAGTATGTGCAGCATTACATATATGATTTTTTGAGTTGAGTTAATCTTTTGAGTCTAAATAAATAAATTAGTGGTACTTAATATATTGAATCACATTGACTTCACTTCCAAATAATAATGTCAACAGGGCACGTTTATGTTTTTCAAGGAAAGTGCATTGCTCATACAAACAATTTGAAGTCATTTGTTGGCCTATAAAGCAACATAAAAAGTTACAATGCTACACACAAAAAAATGGTGGTTCTTCAGCGGTTCTTTGGGGTGGTTGAGGTGCTATATAACAACGCTGCTGTAAAAAGAACCTGTTAAGCCCTGTATGGTTCTTTAGAGGTTCTTCACCTTAGTTTAGTTTAGTTGGTCAAAGAATAAAAAAATACATTCAAATACAGAGTATTTCCTGAGGATAACACATTAAAGCAGTAGTGTCAACCTTTTGCCCCCAAGGCCCCCCCCTATGTCTAAGGAAATATTCCAGGACCATCAAAGGAGACCCCAGTTGGAGCAGTGACATAGTAAGTAACGTTAACCAAAGATACTGAAACGCCTTTGGCCTTACTGACAAAGTTTGAGACTAGGGATGTCAACGGTTAACTGTTAATGGGTTAACCGCTGAGAATATTTTTGACAGTTAGGCATGTCGGTCTATAGCATATATAGTCCGCCAACGGCTAGACAGTTACGTGTTCACAACATCAGATATTCTTTTTGAATTGAAGTACCAGTGTATAACCAACTTCTACAAAAAGTGTTGCATTATGGGTTGTTTGTAGCATTAATGCTGCTATGCTAGCAAGTGTCTTAAAGTCTGTTTATAGTGAGTGTGTTAGAGTCAGTCAGCAAACACGTGTTTCCTTAGTCCAGTTTAACCTGCAGGAGTTTCTGAAGGCTCGTTTAACGTGTTTTTCTGCCACTGAGGAAATAAATTCATGATGAGTGAAAATGAGTCCAAAGCATCTTCCAACATCTCTCCTGCAGAAACGGAGTATGTCAAGCCGCCAAATACCACTGTGACAGATGATTATCAGCTCAAAAAGACAAACAGGAAGGGTGTGTTTGAAATCACATACTAAGGTACTGCCTACTACATACTCAAAGAGTATGTACTGCATACTGCCTACTAAATGAATGATTAAGTATGCCTTTACTAGTAGACTGTTTACACTGAAGTATGCACCCAAGTATCCCAGAATGCATTTCGCATCAACCGGCAACAATAGCAGAGATTTTAAAGCAGGCTAAAAGCTGTTGTAGCACTGTTAATATGTAATTTTATTAAGTTTTAATATTTTTTCAGCCAAGAAAGTAGCCATGTAGATTAACATTGTGTGGTCAGTTTATTCGAAATTTGCTCCAACGGAGATGTGAGGAGCTGCCTATGGGAGCCGCTGGCTGGGACTAGCTGGTCATCTCAGCTGCTAGCAGCTCGACTCCTGCATCGTCATCCCAGGATGAACATGATCCGATGAACTGATCTGTGCAGCTCTTTGCTGATTTACTGCCGGCTCTAATGTCTCTGCAGCATTTTGATATATGATATAATTCCTTTTGGAAGATAAATGTTGGTCTAACAGATGAAATCTAACAAATGTAGCTGCCACATTAGTTTGAATGTAAAGCTTTGTGTTTTTACTGGACAAAACAGCACTGTCTCTGCAACTCTACAGATTGTCACCACATTTCAATAAATATAAATTAATAAAATGAATCAGTCTATATTAAATTTCGTTTTATTTTATTAAGCTACATAACAGTTTAGATTTTTATTCTAGTTACATTAGCAGATTTACAAACCAGGCGTTATTTGGATAAATTGACCCCATATTGTGAATCTAAATGGTTACTTTCTCAACTGAAAAAGTATTAAAACGTAAAAAAGTGACATATTAACAGTCCTACAGCGAAAGTTACAACAGCTTTTAGCCTGGCTCATCTCCTCTATTGCGCAGTCTGAAGAGATGCAATGCATTGTGGGGCAGTTGAGTATATCCAGTAAGCTCATGCCGCATACTCAAAAATTCTTGCTAATGTAGTATACATCCGGGTATTTCTCACGTACACAAAATCCATGCAGTTGGAACCCACTACATACTCAATTTGACGTCATACTTAGTATGACTAGTACGTTAGTATGCGATTTCAAACACAGCCAGTCTTATAAATGCTAACAGCCGGAAAAAATAATTATTGACCGCTTCCAAAAGCCTGTCAGGAGAGTGTGTGAGTATGTAACTATACTATGATGTAAGTTATATTCAAAAAGTAATGTTAAATTTGGAAAAGGGGGGTAGTCTGATAATCAGAGTCGCCTTATATTCATATTATTATCTATATTCGTATCTTGAGCCCAAGTACATTAGGCCATCGAGAGCCACTGTGACTAAACGTATTGAAAACAATAAAAGGACGAGCTGAAAGTCAAGCTAGCTCTTACCACTGATTGCTGGACAGCTCTCACAAACGAAAGCGACATCACAACTTTTCTTAAAAATTAACCGGTTAGTTATCAGTTAATGAGTGTCGGTCTGTTGAAAGATAAATTAATGAAACTGACATCATTACTCGAGACAGAGAAAGAGAGAGAGAGTCATCGTTAAGGAGATAAGGTTAGGGATATTTGTTGCTGCACAAATACTGAAATTAGCTAGTGTAACGTCATGTTAAAGACTTAAATGCAAGTGAGACTGTAATGGAAGCAAACACTACAATGATGTAACATTAAGATAATTTTCAGTTAACTTACCTTGGGCTGGTCTTTATTTTATACAGTTAACAATTTGACATCACTGACTACAATAACTGTTGAGCTCAAATGGTGTTAAATTGAGGTGCCACCTTGGTAGGATTTTGAACCAGAAAGAACCCTATATTCATAGCCTATTTATCTACAAATGCTCAGATAATATTAGGTTTGGTACTACTATAATTGATTCTGCATATGGTCTAATGTTAGTCATCACTAGGCTGCAGATAGGTTCATCCTAGTTTTCTAATCTGTTTTTCTGCTCTCTCTCTCTCTGTCTCTCTCTCTCTCTTCCTCTTTTCAGGTTTTGACAGACTTCACATCTTGGACTTCGGTCCAAGTTTGCCAGTGGCTGAAAGACATTCATACTGTGAAACTTTTGTGGGTGAGCTTCAAATAGTCAGTGATAGATGCATCAGTGCCCTAACTGCCATGTCTGCCAACAGTCTCTTACAACAAATACCTTTAACACCTGCAGTGTGTGAAAATGAACCTGATTTTTTTTGTATGTGGACACAATGGCTGCTAAATAGGTACAGAGGAGTGAGTTCTTTGTGTGTCCATGTTTTTCAGACTCATAAAAACTTAAGAAACGCAGAGGACTCAGAGATCAATCAAGAGGCTCCAGGAACCTCAGCTACCTTTATCAATTTGGAGGAGACTTTTTTTATTCTGAAGAACCAAATATCTCTGTCTGAAAAAATATGTGGGTTCAGATTGCTAATTGAGAGACATTTTGCATTGTTTTGTTTAAAACTTCAAGAAAAGCACATTCTCCCCAAAACTGTTCGGCATACTATTACTCATGAAGTGAAAACACTGATTGAACTTTTTAATGAACAATCTACAGACCTTCTACAGTTCTGTCTTGAAGAAGCAAATACTGAGATTGACAGTCATTCAAACTTGAAGTCCTTGGTTGAAGACAACCTCTTTGGGAAATGTTTTGATGTTATTGTGTCAGACTGTCAGTTTGAGAGGTACTATATAAGAGAGTTTGGGTCAATTGAATCAGTCGAGTATTTACTCAGATATGACTCAACAGGAAGAAAAGAGACTTTCCAGTACATTCCCATTTTGGAAGTTTTGAAAAATATTCTCAGAAGGGATGATGTTTTTCATTATGTTGTGGAGGACAGTTTTTGACGAAGAAACACTTCAAGACTTCACAGATGGATTAATTTTTCAACAGCATGCCTTTTTTAATGGCTCTGAAACACAGTTGAGGCTCCAGTTATATGCTAATGAATTGTAAATTGTAAATTGTTTGGGATCCAAAAAAGCAGATTCACAAAATTTCAAGTGTCTACTTTGTTCTTGGAAATATTCCTCTGAAGTATCGTTCCAGTCTTCAAAATATACATGTGGCTATACTTGTCAGAAATCGATGGCTTCAGAAGTATGGTTATGAGAGTCTGTGATTTCCATTTGTGCTAATAATTTATTAGCCCGTTCTTTGGCCGGCTTCAATACTTGTTTTAGTCAGGGACGGATCTGCAGAGTGTATTCTCTGGACTCCTGACACACACTGTAGACATTTACAAGTGACAGATGGTCGATCTTTGTATGGTGTTACTGGACGCTGCCCTTTTGATAAACTGCGTCATTTTGAGGTTACTGAATCCTTTCCGCCTGACTTGATGCATGACATTCTTGAAGGGGTCATCCCACAGGTCCTGAACTTAGTCTTGCTAAAGCTTAGCCATGAAAGACTGGTAACACTACAACAGTTTAATGACCATCTACCAGCGCTGGCATGCTTGCGGTAGGGATGCACAATATTGGATTTTTTGCCAATATCCAATGTGCCAATATTTCCAACTCACTGTGGCCAATTGCCGATGCCGATATAGGCACATATTTTTTTCCAGATGGCTGAGGAGACTATTATGCATGCAAGCATAGATTGTACTAAGTATGATCAAGAAAGACAATATATGAAGAAAGAATTTAGGAAGCCTTAAAACTTTAATGAACCTGCCAAGTAGGTGGATCAGTAGAGTTTTCATTGAATTTAGGCTATTAGACAGACAGGATTAATGTGTAGGATTTAATCTCTGGTCCACACTCCGGAGCAGAAGGTGGCGGTAATGCACCTAATAGGCTGGTTGCCAACTGCCGTTATAAACCAAAAAGATTTTTTTTTCCAGACAGAGTGGTACATCCTGTCAGCCGAAGTGTTTCCTGTAGCCAAACTTAGCAGCTCCTCGACGGGCTGTATCACCCTGACGGTCCCGGTGCTTCCTCCGCAGGCTCCACTTCACTCAAGCTACCCGTCAGACTCGCTGCTTCTTCCCACTTTAACCTGAATAAAAAACCAGGGCTCGGTGCTCTGGTTGGATCCATATGGTGAGCCGGGGCTAACGTTAGCTGAGAGGCTGGCGGAGCATTAGCCACAGCATGACCGGAGGGAAGCACAGCCACACATAACAGATTGAACAACAAGTAAATGTGCAACATCATGACTTTTGACCTGGACTGGTGAGAGAGATGTGGTTTTAGTTTGATAGTTACCTGATGGCTTGGACATCACAGACATTGGGGTCACCGGGTTTGATCCCTCGGTGGATAGAGTTGCAGAGCCTCAGTTTGGTGAAGTCTTGGAAGTGGTTATGGTCTACATAAGGACTTGATACGGGCTGCCGGGACATAGATTTCCTAATTTCTCAGACACTTCTCAATGACACTGTACACTGAGTCACACTCCATCTGTGTGTGCCCCTTCTCCAGGAACTTCTGGAGAAGAGGCTGTGGAAAACCTCAAAAGAGCATTGCTGAGCACAGAATTGCAGAGCTCCCTCACCTTCATGCCAGACATAGCAAGTGGCGTTGTGTGTAGACATGTCATAAATTGTGAAATGTGGACGGCGAGTTTTGTCTTGTAGTACAGAGCTGACACTCAGTAATTTTACCCATTTCTTCAAGACCACCCACCCCGTATCCATTTTATCATGTGTTGGGCAAGATTTGACGCTCTTTTCATTTTCGTCCTTTTTTGGCCATTTTTCGGGTAACCCCCGGCCCTTACTCGGTTTACCCATTTTTTGGCCGACACCCAATCTTATTAATTTTACCCATTTCTTCATGAGCACCCACCCTGTATTCATTTGATCACATTATCGGGAAGATCCGATGCTCTTTTCATTTTTGCCCTTATTCGGCCATTTTTCGGGTAACCCCCGGCCCTTACATGTTGTACCCATTTTCGACCGAGACCCAATCTTACTAATTTTACCCATTTCTCCATGAACACCCACCACGTATTCATTTTATCAGGTTTTCAGGAAGATCCAACGCTCTTTTTATTTTTACCATTTCTCAGGCATTTTTCAGGTAACCCCCGGCCCTTACTGGTCTGAATCATTTTTCAGGTAACCCCCAGCCCTTACCCATCTAAACCATTTTTCGACCAACACCCAATCTTACTGATCTTACCCATTTCTCCATGAATACCCACCCCGTATTCATTTTATCACATTTTCGGGACGATCCGACGCGCTTTTCATTTTCACCCTTTTTCAGCCATTTTGCCACGTTTTACCCATTCTTTGGACATTTTTTGGGTAACCTCTGGCTATCATTCGTTTTACCCATTATTCAGCCGACACCCACTCTTACTTTTCATTTTCGCCATTTTTCGAGTAAGCCTTGGCTCTTAGTCGTTTTACCCATTTTTCCTCCATTTCTCGGCAGACAACCAATCTCACTAATTTTACCCATTTCTCCATGATCACCCATCCCGTATTCATTTTATCAGGTTTTCGGGAAGTTTCGACAGTCTTTTCATTTTTGCCATTTTTCAAGTAAGCCTTGGCCCTTACTCGTTTTACCCATTTTTCGGTTGACACTCAATCTTATTAATTTTACCCATTTCTCCATGATCGCCCACTCCGTATTCATTTTATCACGTTTTTGGGAAGATGTGATGCTCTTTTTTCACCATTTTTTGGCAATTTTTCGAGTAACCCCCAGCCCTTACTCACTTTATCCATTTTTCGGGTAACCTCCAGACCTTACTCATTTAACCCATTTTTCAACACCCAATCTTTCTCATTTTACCCATGTCTCCATGAACACCTACCCTGTATTCATTTTATTAGGTTTTCGGGAAGATCGGACGCTCTTTTCATTTTCGCCCTTTAGCCATTTTTCGGGTAACCCCCAGCCCTTACTTGTTTTACCCATTTTTCAGCCGACACCCAGTCTTACTAATTTTGCCCATTTCTTCATGAGCACGCATCCCGTATTCATTTCATCACGTTATTGGGAAAATCCCCCCCGCTACTCACTTTACCCACTTCTCGAGTAACATCCCCCCCTTACTCATTTTACCCCTTTTTCGCCTCACACCCAATCTTATTAATTTTACTCATGTGTCGATTAACACCCACCCCATATTCATTTTATCAAGTTTTTGGGAAAATCGGACGCCTTTTTCATTTTACCCATCTTTCAAGTGACACCCTCCCTCACTCATTTTACCCACTTTTCGACTAACATTCAATCTTACTAATTTTACCCATTTCTCAATTAACACTCACCCCATATTAATTTTATCAAATTTTCACAAAAATCAGATGCCCTTTTCATTTTACCCATTTTTCGAGTAGGCCATAATCTACTGAACTCTGTATAAAAGCACAACCATATGTATGGAATAAATACCAATAAAGAAATATAAAAACACAAAACATGTGCAAATTAGTCAATGCTCAAAAATTTTAGTGCACTTACTTACAAGCCAATCATGCTAGCTGTCAAATTGGTGACTGGCAAAGCTACACGTTTTTTTCAAGACTGCTGAATTTTATCGAGAGCCAAAAAGTTGTACATTGTCTCTTATAAGTATTTTCACGATAACAGAGCTTCACTTTCTCCCCTTAACCTTGCAGTGTGAAGCTCAGTGCTGCTATTTGTGGTTTGTCATAATTTTGTTCCTTTCCAGTACCACAAGCAAACACACAGTTCACAGTTTAAAATTAAAGGTGTGTTAATATTTTTCAATCCACTAAAACATGACATAAATCCAATTACACAATTTCATTTTCACTTTAAACAGTGAAAAACAAAAATTCTTTTGTTCACGCTTTTTTCTTGCATGTAGTGTTGTGTGTTTCCTCCTACAAACACATGCACTGTCTGATAGAAACACACACAATCCCAATGATATGATTTAGCTCAGCAGTGGGCTGTTTATTAAAAAATGGGCAGACTGCTGAGCTCGACACCTCCCCACTGTTTCTGAATAATAAGTATTAACATTGCGCTATCTCCTCAATGAAAAATGTTGCAATAGAGCAGTGGCACTGTAGCTGCTTCTTATGTATGTGTGTGTGTGTAGTGTAGTGTGTAGTATATGTGCGACTTCTAGCAAACAAATGCAACTGAGTTATGACCTTATTTGGATTAACCGGAAGGCTTTGTTGTATAGCGAGAGCTTTATTAATTCATGAAACTATCATGCTGTCACTCTCCCTCCCTGAGATGATTAATATGTCTGTGACATAGAAGAGAAGTGAATTCCCTCAGGAAAAATATGCACCATGAATCCTCTTTATCATTTATCTATGCTGCATATTTGTATAGCATGATAAATCAATCCCCATCATACTTCTAGTCACAGCAAGCTCCACTTTGTATACCATACATGGGTTTCCACATTAGCGCATACAGCACATATATAGGTATACTAACACACATACAATCATATAACCAACGCAGTGTAATGTGAGATATGTTGTCTCCTCTGTTAACCAGCACTTGTGGAGGAAACTATGAAAGTAAGGTTTTGCATTTTTCCCTTCAGTCAAAACAATAAGAAGTTTCTTTAAATATTGGATGATATATGTCTTTGGCTTATGGTTCCACTCCAAGTGAGCATTTTTCCTCATCTTTAAGAAAAACAATAAACACATAATTGCTGTATTTCTTTTATGTTTGCTTCATATCAGAACAATTTTAAGTTTATTATGTAGAATTGAGTTCACTTTTTGAAGCATGTGTTATACATTATTTGTAATACATTTATACATGACCTCAGTTTCTGTTTTTTCACTTGATACAAATAACAAATCTACACAACCCTTGATCACTCAAAATGAGTGAGTGTTATGGCACACGTTCCCTCCTTTCAGTCCGTAAAGGAAGGTTCTTATGTCCTTTAAGCTCTTCCCAGCACTGATTTTACTTCACCCCACTAAGACATGCCAGACAGCACTTTAAAATAACCCAGTTTGAGAACTAAATAGATGCTCATGCAAAATACAGAGAGCAGAGGCGAGACTGAATAACTGAAGGAGAGATGTAGAGATAGAGACGATTGAATGAGGTGAAGGACTCAGAAATTTCTTTCCCTGATGGGGTGTCAAAATCACTTTTCACTAATGTGTCTCTTGACCCTGAATGTGTCACTGTACACGCGCGCACACACACACACACACACACACACACACACACACACACACACACACACACACACACACACACAGCCATTTATTTTCTTGAGCCATCTGGTCGGAGCTTTTAAAGCCAGTTTATTGGGACAGTGAGCACAGACAGAAAGAGACAGAGAGGAGGAGCAAGGTGAACATGGAGACAAGTGCACTAACTCAACACAGACAAAGAAGAACCGTAATGACTTTCTGGTCACCTTGTCATGAACTTCAGTAGGCCTTATTAACTTTGCCTTACCTTTGATGAGTGTCAAGCTTTGGTAAGTCTTATGTTGGACTTAAAAATCTTGTGTTCAACCTCAAGAGAAAAATATAATACACTAAGTCTCTGTGTGCTTGCGGTTGGGAGCTGCTGTTCATTTTTTAAAGTGCAGCCATAATGGTCAGACTAATATCTTTGTCAGCCTAACTACAGATTAGACAAAGAATGAAATGGTGCATTCTGAATTGATGTAAAAGAATTATCGATTACCATGCTGTGCACCGTTCAAGGAACACACACAAATGAGCAGCTTTATCATGAGGGCATTCAGGAGATGTCCAATTTCCCCTCACTAGTCATTGATAAGCGTTCTCCTTGCTTGTCACTCAGGACTTAGACTGATTCCCTCTCAGCCCACAAGCCCAATTTAGTCTCCGCAAGAATCTATCACTCAGTGATGTTATCTACAAGTAACCCAATCTCCGTCTCACCCCTCCATCTGTCTTTCCTTCTATGCCTCTCTCCCCCTCCTCTCCACCTCTCTCTTTCTCTGTTTCTACTTACTCCCGCTCTTTTATTCCTCTTGTACCATTTACTGTTTTCCCACCAACTCTTTACTCTTCCTCTCTGTCTTCCATCCTCTACTGTCTTTCTGGAGGACCTCACAAACTAATCAAGTATGGGGTGAATCTGACTTTGCATATAGATCATATCCCCCGTTGACAAGGGATAGAGAAGAAAAATGTCTGCATCGCTTACGTATGAAGCCTCTCAGTAATGTGATGGATGAGTTGCATTTAGCTTCAGCAAACTTTTGAGACATTTCACTGATATGACTTGATTAATGGCCAAGCTGAAACGTCCACTACAAGAAGGAACCTATTGGGGAGGGAAATTCTCCTCCGAAGATCTCAGATAAAACACTAAACGGCTGGTTCTGTCAATCAGCCCCCTCGTACCTGTGTCAAAGCATACTGAGTTGATCTATGTGCGATCTTTTGAACAATCACATACAGTATATGTCTTGGTGTAGATCATACAATGTGTTTTTCAGGATTAAAATCCAGCAGAAAGAGGAACAAAATGGAAAGTAAATGGTGATTGCCTGGCTGCCCACAGACTCATACTGCTTTGGTAATGGGCTCCAGAGATGAGGGAAATAATAGAGGAGATAAAAGCAAACTCTACTGGGGGAGCCTAGGAGAGCCTAGAGACTATGACGCTGAACGAGCATGCATCACCTGTCAGCTTATACTGTAGACAGGATATTAAAATCCTCAATTATGAAAATTAGGTTATTTTTAAGCCTAGATGTTGTGGAGCGAAGACCTTAATTAATCCACCTCTAATGGTCAAATGTCTTCTTGCATCAGGGGAGAGAATATCCCAAGGGGTTTGTGACCTGGGAGTGCATCTTATAATATGAAGCAGATGTTAAACATAATCAGAGTTGCATCCTAATTTTAATGAATCCTGCGGGGTCATGATAAGTGCCATTAAATACCACACGGCAAGTCCCAAAAGTGTGGCAGCGTCAGATTCTGAGTGAAAGAAACAGGCACCAGTACTGAGATTTTATAAGGGAAGCAGGCCTCTGTTGCAGAAGACCAGACACTTTATTTAAACCAATCAATTTGCCAGAATCATTCTCTTACTGGCCCTATTCATTCTCTCTGATAATCCATACTGTTTAATGCATACATACATACAATTTTCCTGTATAGTTTTATAGTTCCTGTAGTTTTTTTTTCTGTATCATGATCATAACTTGAGGATTTAATTGGTTCTTTCCTAAATACACAAATATACAGGAATACATACCGCAAAGCATGTGTTTAAGTCTTCTTTAAAAAAAAAAAAAGTAATAACACGTTCTATTTCTAGGTAGTGCAGAGACAACACTTATGCAAAGAGTAGGAAATAAAGACTACACTACAACATTTTTTCCCTAATAAGAACGGAGTGTCCTGAGTCAAGGCTGCTGATGGAAGGCAGGCACACGAGGAAAACTCTGAATCGTGCACCTCATTAAAGTTACTCTCTGCTCAGCTCTGCACATTTAGTGTCTCATTAAAGGTGTGGTTTGACATCAGGTTTGGTGTGTTGCCGCCGCTGTGACACTGCATGTGGAAAAGCTGCTGTGTCAGCAAGGGTTTCGCTTGTTTGTAGAGGTCTGACAGTGAAGTCACCCTAAGCTAAACAGACACCACATCCAGTGGCTATTCAAATTAAACGTCCAAACTGTTTCTGAAAACTGCACATTTTTAAAGAAGGTTCCCTGTTTGTGTGAAAATAAAGAACTTTACCTCACCTCTCTCACTAGATGTAGTCACACACACACAATCTCACAGTAGTGTTTGTCACTTAGGAGGACATTGCATATATTTCACATTCCCTGGAATATGTTACTTCATGCAACTGCTAGCATTGCAGCACTTGTGTCAGGTGGAGCATCAAACTGTGTCAAGGCACTTATTCTCAGAGGCTACTGGAATTTACCTCATGTATATGACTAAATGGTCTAAATGTAAACCAAACCTAAAAGCAAACAAAGATAAACCCTAAAATGTAATTAATTACCTTGTGGGGACTAGGCTTTTGCCCCAAAATGTGAAGTGAGTCCCTGTGATTTGATGTGTGTGTGTACTTTTCTTAATGATGTTGTAGTAACAAAATAGTTTCAAACACACACACACACACATGCACACAGGTGTTACTGAGGAAAATGAAAAATAAACAAAGGATGCTAGAAAGCCATTTTTCAAATTTAAACCTTAAACTCACATCATTTAAAAAAAAAAAAACTTTTTCACACAATGTGAAGTACAGACAAAATTACTGACTATACTGTTGTTTCTTTTAAATCAATATGTACACTCTAAAATGTGAGAGTGCTGTAAAGTTGCTCCCCTTTGTTTGAAAGGGAGAGCAAAGGAAACTAAAAAGCACAACTTGACAAATACAGAACAGAAATGCAGGGCATCTTCCTGAGCTGTAGCAGCAGACTAAACGTTCTCATATCTTTGTGGTTCATTGGTGTGTTTGCCCTTTCTAGTGATATGAAAGCAGATAACTGACCTACAATTTGAAATGTTTGGTTGTGTGGTTGAAGATCTCTCTAAATGTCTCGCTATGAGAATATTTCATAGGTGTCATGTTTTGATGTTAGAATATCATTGAAACCTGTACATAAAGGATCATTGATTTTTATACTGATATAATACCTGATCAACATCTGAGGTACGTTTTCTTTTTAATTTGATTTTTCAGTTTTGTACTGTATCACACAGGTGTAAGTATGACAAGAATCAACATCTTTTTTAATATCAAATTGAATTTATGGTGTTGATTCTCCAGTGATTCAATATCATTTTACTGTCTGGGCTTATGATATCATTAAAAAATCTCATTGGGTCTTTTTTTTTTTTTCTCACTTTGTCTTCAAAAACTGGAACTATTGATCTCACTTCTTCGCCTAGATGTATGTATAGGGCTTCAAAAGATTTCTGTAGGTTACATCCCAAAAAAAAGAAGAGCTGTTCTTATACATGACTGGGATAGTTATTGACCTCAAACTCTCACCACTGTATATAAATGTCTTCTTTCTCTTTGTCATCTCAGCATTTTATCATTCCTTTGAGATATATGTCAGTAGACTGCTTATGCTTACCCTCTCATCAGGTTCTAATTGTACTTATATACCTATGAATTTGTTATATTCATAGGACTACATACTGTACATGCTACATGCAGATACATGATTATAACATGACTGGTGACACATA
Source organism: Thunnus albacares (assembly GCF_914725855.1). NCBI lineage: Eukaryota > Metazoa > Chordata > Actinopteri > Scombriformes > Scombridae > Thunnus > Thunnus albacares. The sequence continues at coordinate 13,775,235 of NC_058118.1, read as the reverse complement.
ACATGACAAGACACGACTCCTGAATCTTGTTAACAACTTCTAAACATAGCCATTGTAGATAATTATAGTCACTCATTTAGCTGCATTTTTATTTTTTCACAGCTAAACTAAATGATATGAATAGATATACTGTACATAAAAGTCTTTATTATGAGTAAAAACCTCAAATATTTTCTTCAATGAATGACATGCTTTTCCATAAGAAACAGTCCTTGCATTGCCCTTTGTGTTGCTGCATTATTACTCACATAGACTGTGTAACAGGCGTCTATTAAACATGTCCTTGCCAAAGTCATCTGTTGGCCTGCCATCACAAAACAAATGAGTGCCTTGCCTTCATTCTCTCACCTCTCTTCCTTTTGTAACTCTACAAAGATCTCTGTCTCCATGGGAATAAAGCCATCTTAGCATGTCATGTTTTTTAATATCCCCCAGTGCCCTCTATAAATATTTATTAAAGATGTGCCATTAAGATGGGCCAAAAAGGACCCTGTGCTAGACCGTAAGCAAACACCTTTTGTTTAACTTCTGTAATACACTTCTAGTTTAGAAGCTATACTGCAAACGCATTAAGAGAGCAGACATGCTCCAGCATCATGTCAGGACATTTCTACCCCTTTATAGCCATAAGCTTTGTCCTGACTGTCTTTGATTTAGCAATTCAAAACTCAAAACCTTGTGAGAAGACAAAGCCATGTAAGATTTAGAAGTAAGAAAAGTAAAAAAAGAAGTATACTGTTATCCAAATAGTTTGGGGATAGAGGTTTGTTACATGTTTGAATATTAACATACTGACTTTGGAAATTTGAACAGGAGACATATCTTGACACAACGTCCAGAAATAAAGAGAACTAAATATTACCTTCAGCAGGGCACATATCTCAGTTTTAACAGGGATTAGACCTTCATGACGTAATGCTGAGCTGAAATTAGTAACACTCACATGAGCTTTTAAACAGAATTGCCATTGATAGTGTCAAAGAGTGTATCTGGGCATTTTAGTTACAGAAGAATACTGTAAAATCATTCATCTGAAAAACGTGAGACAACAAAGAAACATTTAAAGTCAAAAAAGGTAAAGGAGCTACATAAACTTTGTCCTCTTTCTCTCCCTTCTCACATCTCTCTTTCCTGTAACTCTTCCCCTTTTCCTATTTCTTCTCTTTTCCCCATCACAGCAGCCCTCTGGCCCCTCCACCTCTCCATTTGGCTGCTGTACTTTCTGTCCTGCTTCGTTCTTCCTCCAAGGCTCTGCCTGGCCCAGTTTAGATCAGCTGCCAAAGTGAAAGAATGTGTGTTTCCGTGTGTCTTTGCACCTTTGTCTGCACATTTGTGTGTTCAAGTGTGTACAGTATATGCTAATCAGCTTTGATACTCAGCTCTATTGTGATTAGGATGCATTAGGTTATTTTTATGTGTGTAAATTATACATTCATGTCCATTCAGAGGGGATGTGAGCTGAAGTACAAACATCAAAGTTCAGAGTTTCCACTTTTTTTGGAGTTAAGTTCAAAAGTGCAAATATGATGTCAAAATAGCAGGCAGATGATTTTTTGTGTAATCCTCTCACCAATACACGTAATTATCCACAGCACAGAGGAAGTATTGAAATGCAAATGTGTCAGTCCAACCAGATTTAAAGCTAAATGTGTGAAAAAGCATAGAACATTACTTAAAATCAATAGGATCACAAGGGCAAAGCATCAGACACATTTCAGTTCAAGTGAGCAGGGGTGTAAAGTGCAAAACTGCATATAAAATAAGTGCCAAATATAGTGCAAAGATCTGCAACATGTCCTATCATCTGTACAACTTGAGCTTGTTTCACTGTGTGATTGTGATGCATGAGTTTTGAACCACCATATGGTTAGATTAGCATAGAGTTTGGCACCCTGATCTTCTTCTGGAAAGCTGGCATTGTATCAAAAATAGTTGAAATTTGTCAAAGTGAGCTTGATTTTCTATGCAATCTTGTAATTACCTAATCAACACACTGGCTGCTTTCATGCTGTCAGTTCTGCGGATAGACGTCATCATATCATGTTTAGTAATGAGAATGAATCTTAATTTGTGTTGTAAACACAATTTACACACATAGCAAGTGAAAAGTGAAATGGGAACTGCATATGAAAAAGCATGGTGCATTTACAATCTATGGTTAACAGTTATATATATAATGCTAGTTACCGCTAGTGAAAACCAGGAATAAAACCATTAAAACAAAATGTACTCACCAGAAAAAACTGAACATCCGTCTCCTTGGAGGGTCTTTTATCACAACCAAATGCTGAACAAGGCTTTTTTAGGCGACCATAATGATACTATTAATTTTCATGAACTGAAAACACATTGTGAAATAGCAGCAGCTACGCCTATACTCTGTGAATCTGGGATTACGCCATGGTTACGTTATGTAATAAACATTGTCACCATAAGAGCATCTTGTCAATCAACAACGTAACCACGTCTTAAAGCATACACTGCTTTAGCATCTATTTCATTCTAAATTCGACCATAGTTTACAAAACGAACATCATGATGCAATAAAGAAGACTTGAAACTAGCAATTGAGACCATAAACTCATTAGGAAACTGTTTACTGAGGTAATAAATCAAGTGAGAAGTAGGGTCATTTTCTCATAGACCTCTATACAATCTGACTTATTTTTGCAGCCAGTGGAATCACCCTCTGCTGGTGATTAGAAAGTATGCAGGTTTAAGGCACTTTTGCATTGGCTTCACTTTTCAGACCGGGAGCTACCTGCTTGGGTGTAAATTAATTGATCAGGTTCTGATAAATTGAAACAAACAAGAATTACATATGCCTTTCCTCACAACTGGCACTTTACCTTCAGGTAAATCCAAGCGGCAACCTCTGGGGCTGAAAAATGAAGCCAATGCAGAAGTGCCAAAAGCTGCAGTTCCTTGAATGGCCACATGAGGCTGGCTCCAAAAACAAGTTAATCCCCATAGACTCCCATGTTAAAATGCCCAACTTCACAGCAGAAATAAACATTTTTACAGCCTGGTACAAAAAAAAAAACAGATTTGGTCTCGCTGGTATAGCTAATTTCCCCTTTCATGACAACTGTACAAGAGGTGAATTTTTTATAACTCACCCGTTTAAATTTTATTAAGCCATAAAGTTATTCATAATGGCTTTTAAGCAACCAGGCTTCATTTGGCCCACCTCAGCTCCACCTCATTGCTCATTTTGGATTAGCCAGGAGTTAGGTAGAGTCAGGCACTGCCAAGATGGCGACAGCTGGAGCAGCCCACTTTGAGCTTCAAAACTGCTCTTCAGAAACCAATGGGTGACGTAATGGTGGCTACGTCCATATTTTTTACAGTCTACGGGCAAATCACTTTGTATATAGTGCAACATTTGGGTTACCCACATCACAAGGTGGAGGAGGAAGCAACTCTAGAGGATATAGAGCAACTGAGTAAGAACAGGGAGGATGTCAAATGTCTCTAGAAAAACACAGACCTTTTAATACATTTTTAACTTTTAGTTGTCCGTTGTAGTTCTGGTCACCACTACAGAAAGCATTAAACAACCAAATCTGAATTCAAATTTGGTAATCACAACATTTTTTAGGGAGTGACCACCTTATTCAACTTTGGGTACAGATTTGGATTATAACCAAGGGAAGTTATTTTAAGAATAAAAAGTAAACTCTTTCCTACAGTGGCAGATTGTGGAACAAGTGAAAGCCTTACTGAAGAATCATTTGGAAAGTGTTTTGCTTAAAGCAATGGAGAAAAACCTCTGGCTGATGAAACAAAGATCATGCTTGTGACAAGGCACAATGTGGTTTATGGCAAATGTCATCTTGATATTAAGAAACACTGGCAAAAACAATACCACTACAATTAGACCCCCTGCCAAGCATCTTCAACATGGTCTAATGTGAGTAAGACTGATTTATGATGTACTGAAACTGTTTTATCTGAAAACATTTAGAAGTACTTGAGAGAGTTCACCTTTTTGCTTCCCAGTGGATTGTGCGCCAAAGCTGGTGTTGCTAAAGCTTGCCTTCAGGCACTCTGTCTGAGAGGTAATTTTATTGTCCGGTCCAAACTTCTTTCAATCTTTCAGCAAGATGAATACTAATGACAAGACTGCAGGCAAGTCTTAGATGTGTGTTTTATAGCCTTTCAGATGCCTATAAAAATAGTTGAAGAGAAAAATGATTACCTCATCTGTCCATCTGTCTGAGGGAAATGCAAATGAGAGGGTCAAGTGAGGTTCATAGGAGGGGGGTTAAAAATATTGTACAGTAATGAAGTGAAGGAAACTGGGCCATCATCAGGTCTATAAAGACACCTAAAGCTTACTGTTTAAGTTTGACATTTGAAGTCAGGTGCAGGATCGCAGCAAAAATTCAAAGATTATCTCTTCATGCCTATACATAAAAGCCACAATGTGGCCTCTACGACGTATATTAATGATTAAAGTAAAATCTATGGTAAATATCATTGGGGTGATTATGTAGCACCAATAATGCCAGTGGTCAATAAATTTTAGGCTGATATAAACACAAGGAGAGAGAAACTGGATTTTACTGTTTAGAACCACAGGGAAACAAACAAATACTAGGAGGTTTGACTATTTCAGCACCATGGAGAAAGACACAAATACAGGCATACGTTTAACTGTGTCAGAACCATGGAGAGAGACACAAGAGGAAGCTAGTACAGTACTTGAGTAGGTTTGATTATTTCAGCACCATGGAGAGAGGCACAAACAGAGACTAGCCTGTTCCCAGTTCAGGAGCTGGATACTCCAGTGTCTACTTATCTAGACAGAATGCATGATGTTCAAAAACAAAACAAACAAACAAAAAAATTAATGTTGCCCTGATTAATGCTCAAAGTTGCTTTGCCAAAATTAGAATGAGGAACAAAGGGGCAACTGAAGTTTGGAAGTTAGCATGTAAATTTCTGCTTACCAATATTAAACGAGAGGGACAGAGTGAACAATTATTTTGTTAATAGATGTTGTCACCCCTCATAAAACATCTGTTGTCAGCCCAATTTCCTTTAAACATATGTGACAGCAGCTACCTTTTAGACTACAAAAGAGTATTCATAGAGAGGACATCATTAAAACTTAGTCCTAACAGTCCAAAGAAATATACTGTGTCTGTGTAGTCAGCCACCAAGGGCACTAAACAAAGGGCAAATAAACGGGAATACTTTTGTTAATGGTGAGCCCACACACTTGAAAATAAACTGAAAGCAATACATTTGTGATTGTAAACTTCGAGATAATAAAAAAGATGGTTGGCCGAGTTCCTCCCTGTTTACAAGTGGACATAATGAAGAAATGAACAGTATAAAAAGAACAAAGGAAACACTTGAATGTATTATAAGAATTGTGTTGGAAGTATTGATAAAATATTAGAGGAGAAGAGACTGATATCTTTATGTCCTCAATGGAAAACTGAAAACATTAACACCAATTTGTCCTAACATGTAACTGACCCACATTGTCTTTCTGGGCCCTGACTTTTGAAAACCACCAGTGACCATATGTGATCTTAAAGGAATCACACAGGCAAAGACAATGCATTTGCAGTTCTCCAAAATAAACCTCTTCTCCATTCTTCCCAGTGGTTACATTAATTAATGAAGTTTGATAGAATGTGTTAATTAACCTTGAGGGGGAGCTTAGTAGAGCCATTATTGACTGACTATTAACAATGTTGGAAAATAACTGTTATAATGCCACAATCAACTGAGAAAGTGAATTCAGGCAGAACTGATAACCACTGGCTGTCATGTCTATGTAACTGTGATCATTCTTCAGTTCATTTGTACTGTTTTTACCACATCAGCAATGCATTACACACGTCCCTTAAAGTGGTACCTGAGGTAATAGACCCATTGCTGATCAATGGGATGTCTGCAAGCAAAATAAAAGGGTCCTAATGAACATCTGATCCAGTTCAACGATGCATTGATCCAATTGTAGTCTGCCCTTCATGCAGTTACTAGTTACTGGACTATTTTCTCAGTCTAGATGATATCTGTAGGAGTATATAACGTTTCTTATATGTATTATATGCATATATAAAGATATTTTATGTGCAAATTATTTTATATTTAGGCAAAGATTGTAACTGAAGGGAGAACTGCTGAGTTACTATTCTTTTATTTTTTGGAGATATTAAAAAGGATACATTTCAAACAACCATTTAATTTCTCACTGAACTATTTTTCAGTTATTTTTGCAGCACACAATGTGTCAAAAATGTTCAAAGTCAATCTCCTTGACTTAATATGATACAGTACACATATGTATGCAAGGCATGTGCAGTGCACACTGTGCTGGGGCTCATGTCAGAAATGCTCATGTCATTCTTTGGGACATAATGTGATTGACATTTTACTTACACACAAAGTCACAGAGACCTTTGGCACATGGTGCACAAACGATAGCTTATGTGTTGTAAACAGCACTATGTGCACAGTATCGTCAAACAAATGTTAAAGGTTTAGTATGTAATCAACTGTATAATTTATTAATTACACTAAACTCATAAAACAATTTTGTATGGGTGTCCATATTTAACTTTTCCCAACACAGATGCACTTTTTCTCCATAATAATATTTCTTGTAATAAATCAGATGAGGGGGTAGAGACACTAACCACAAACTTGCTTTTTATTGCTTCACTAAGTGCATGCTGACTGGACAAGATAAAGTGCCTAAAAGGGAGAAAATGTGGTACCATTTGCATTAAGGCACTCTATTAACTGATTTAACTCTAACACAACAAAGAGAAAGTCAGTCACAGCTTAAATACTCATGTGATCTCTCCGAATAGACTCTTACTCAATGCAATAAAATTCCCATTCACATTATAGAAGAATTTGGTTCATATACAGAATTATGTTGGAAGTGTGGATACTGTATTGTGACAGGAAGACAAAGAGACAGAGACAGAGAGAGGTGTAATGTTTGTGGTTCTGACAGTCTTCATGCATTCATGCATGCATGTGTCTAGAGTGTGTCTGTGCGTGCTTACATGTGAATTTGATTATGAACACCCTTGTACGCCTTCTGCATGAAAATCAACAATAACATTATAACCCAAGGGAGCCTATTAAAGTGTAGGTCTCTCCAGTGCGTGTGTGCATGTGTGTGTGTGTGTGTGTGTTTAAAAATAGGAGCCATGTGTTAGAGTGATGGGTGAACTTCCCCAGTTTACTCAGGGGGATTCGATTAAAATGAGCATTTTTTCCACTTCCCTCACCTGCGGTACTAGGACTCAGGTGCAGGACTCAACCATGGTGTGTGTGTGTGTGTGTGTGTGTGTGTGCAATATCCAGAAAAGGACTCAAAGTGGTTCTCTCCGTGCAGATAACTTACATTCTTGGATATAAAATGTATTATTGATTGTAAGAAAACCATCTATATATCACACAATGGTGCCTTACATCGAAAAAAAAAAAACCTTTAAATTCCTTTTGGTCAATTTAACTGCAGTTGTCATCTCTGTAGATATTTCTGTATATTTTCTGCACTACAGCACAATAAATGTTTCTAATCCTGTAAAAAAAAAAAGGTGGCTGAAATTCAAAAAGAAGCTCTCAATAAATCCTAAAAAATGAATGAAATGAAAAGAAAGGAATGCAAGAAGGAGGCAATCCAAACAATACAGGAATCCAAATAAAGGTACAGTTAGCCTACTTTACTACATACCATCTGACATGTTCCACTGGCAGTACTATGATCCTTAAACAGAGTGCAGTGTGCTATCACTGTGGGACAGCTGTGCAGCCATGTCGCTGAAGCATGCTACCACAGTGACACCATGCTAATTCGACTGTCAGCATGTTCATTATAATACAAGGGAAAACGGGACGGAGTCACATTCTGTGCTGGTAAAAATCCACCCGAGATGTCTGGTGTAGTAGCACGATGCTCAAACACAGCACATTACAGCAATGACAGGGTCTCTTATCTTCAATATTGCATAGAGAAACAGCACAAGATTACTGGCAGTCAAACAGAGGAAGACAAATCTGAATGGCTACAAATCAATTCATTGTGTGTGTGTGTGTGTGTGTGTGTGCATCTGTGCACATTTTGTACATCTCAAGTTAAAACACTTTATGTGCTTAAAGGGAAAATATTCACTCTGGAAAATGTGCAAATACAAATACATAGGTTTTAAATAAGCACATAAATGTTGAACTAAAGGCAAAAGATTATGTCTCTATGAATGATTAAGAGATTGTTTTGAAACATGCTGAGAAGGATGATGCCTTGGTGATCCAAAATACATGTAAATATAGAGAATAAATACTTTCCCAGGTCATAGGGCCTCAATTAAGCCCTCTTTTATTGATACAAAATGCAGACAAAATTCAAGATATGATGATGATTCCCTGTTTATAGCCTATATGATATAGCCAGATTCAATTATTTACGCCCTTTTCTTTGTCCTGCTGTGTTGAGGCCTGATTAGGGTCTATATCTGAACTAAAATGTTACCCCAGCAGCAAGTTAAAGCTCAGTGCTGGGAGTCTATTTCATCTTGTTTTCTTTGTTTTTTTAAAGTGCTGAACGTCCACACGTCGACTCAGTTTGTAATGAATTAAAATGGCAGTGAGACGACTTGATAAACAGATGAGGGATTTGGGGTGGTTGTTTACTTGGGTTTCAGTATGAATCACAAATTAAGTTCTGATTTGCATATTCAGCAATATCATCGAGATGAATGCTTACTGAGCTGGCTAGTGTCAACACGATTTTGAAGAAGTGCAAACACAGCAAACAAGTAGTATAAACCATAAAAAAAATTACAGGGTAAATGCAAAATGCCGAATATGTGATGTCAGCACAAATTATGTAAACTTTATGTTCTTCCACCAGTTTTATTTTTACTAACAGCTAAAATTAAGTCATGCTATAAATGTCAAATAATATGTGGCACCAGACTGATTAAAAACCGTGTGCTTTTGTGTCATTATAAGTTGAAAGCATTAAATAAAATGGACTATGTGACACCAAAAAACAGCTAAAGTTTCAGTGCAGCAGTTTAGATGTTTGACTGAGGTTTGGTAACCAAAACAATTTCACAGGCTGTAAAGATGTGTAATTGGACACTGTGACTGGTGTCAGGTGAAACTGGGCCCCAACCAGTGTATGGGCATTGTTTTTTCTTACCACATCTTTATTGAATTGTACTGTTTTGATGATAGATATTTGACTTGTTGAGTATATCATTTCTTACCCCTGAATGTTAGTACCCTGGTGATACATGATACATATACATGAGTGAGTTTCCCACTCTTATATTTCCCATATGACCATTGCTTTTTAAATCTGGATAACAGTTCACACAGAAAAGCTCACAGAAAGAATGCTGTCTGTCACAACAATGACATTTCTTCTTGGGTCTGTAGCATTAGGAAGGCCTGCTGTGTTGTTTCCATCTGCTGTTTATCTGAGCACAGTAAGTAAAGTATCTAATGCACTTGGCAATTTTGCTTGACTTCCTTCTCAGCAAACAAAAGCACACTGCACTGCTGAGATGAAATCTTTATTTTTATGACGACGGTATCGAAACAGATACTACATTAGCTTCAAGAAAGAATCTCCATCCACTGGAACCTGTATCCTGACAAACAGCATCTTTATTTATGCTGCTGATGCAGTCGGATGCATTATACTGTTAATTTGGAGATAGAAGCTCACAGCAACCAGCGGGACTCCACTTTGCAGCTCTCACACTTGAGCCTCAAATGGCATTACTAACTCTGTAATCTAATCACTGGCCAGTGCAGTAATGTGGTCCACAGCACAAGCCCCAGGAAACTCCTGGGCATACAAGCAATTAATTAACTTAATTGCATGGTTAACTTAATTGATTACCTTGTTATTTTGCTAGCCTTGATATGGCTCCATTGCACGGTGAGATAATGTAGACATAATGTGAGTATTAGCCCATAGGCAGCATTGGTTTCAGGTATCTCTCTCTCCCCTCTCTCTCTCTCTTTACTCTTGACTCAGTGAAATACCAAAGTGTCCTAGTTGTGCAGCGGGTGAGTAATTGATGTCGAATTATCATTCCATTATCATAAGCTTAATTAGTTTTATTTATTAGCCATTAGTTGAATACATCCAATCCAACACAAAAATGATAAGCGGGGCATATGAGTGTGCAAGAGTGCTGCTGACTGCTGCTAGCATGGCTGAGTCGTGCTAATGTCACAAAGATAACAGCTGTGTAAGAATACAGCATGGGAATAAATTGTGTTTCAGATCAGCCAATAACGGACTACTTCCGTAGGGAGTTTATAATGATGGCTCAGATATAACTTATCTAAAACTGAAGTGTTATGAAAGAGTTGTCCTCTCAGACACAGAAAAAGAGGGAGAAAGTAGTCTGCATGCATCCCTTAGTGTGAAGGTTGGTAAAGCCAGAGGCATTTATCAGTGGAATGAGTTGGCCTCAGATTTGGCCTCAGACAACTGTCATATCAACACTCCTTTAGGGTAGGGCAGCCAGCTTCACTCTTTTCCTTTCCACTCTTCATCCCCCACTCCCTGCTCCAGTTCTCCATTATCTTGCTGCCTACTTCTCTCTGTCTTCCCTGTCTGACTTGTCCTAATCTCCCCCCTCTCCCGTTCTGCTCACTCATCTCCATTCTTTTCTTGGTCTCACACTGTTCCTCCCTCCTCTCCCTCTCTTCCCCAGTCCTCCATCTGCTGGGTGTATGAGGAATGACTCTTCCTCCTGGCCTGAGTATATTAGCTCCCTGGCCTCACTCTTTCCTGACAGCTCTGACCTTGTTAGAACTGGAGAGTAAGACATCCACTTTTGCAGCTGTAAAAAGCTGCAAGGGCAGCTGTATGACTTTTTTTTTTTTTACCTTTTAGTTTTACCCTTGAAGATGGACGTACATAAACACATCATCATCAGGGGATGATCATTCAGAAGAGAGTTGCCAGTGCCAAAACATCTCACTTCAAAACTATTATTTTTATCTGAAGGACTACTGCTACTACTCAAGATTCTTTCCGAAACATCTTTTGTAGAAAACTTTCTCTTGATGCCACATAATGGCTTGGTGAATAAGTGGTACCACCCACCTAACAAGCACACCTTGATTTTTACACTTCTTATAAAAACCAATTACCATGCTCTATCATGCTCCATGGGACCATTAAATGAGCTCATTAAATACCTTTAGGATTACAAATAAAAGTAATTGCCAATTAGGATTTACCTAATTGTGTAAAACTTCAAGGATCTGATGCTCTCCCAGTTAGTTTGTGCCACTGCACTGGGGCATACCACACTCTGTACTTGTTTATCGGCTGAACCATTCTGATGATTGATGCAGACAAGCAGAACCAGCCGGGATCAGATTTTGATATACTCACCAGAGTCATTTCTTGCTGAGATACTACATCTGAAGCAGAAATAGACAGCTAGTCCAGTAACTAAAAGAGGTAAACTTATGTCTCTATCTCTCTGAACGATGTCAGCCATGATATCACAGCAACCTTGATGTCAACGTGAAATATGACAACTTTTGTCTCTTGAAGTGATACTCAGCACAAGATCTGTCTTTTGAGATAACAAGGCTAAGAGTCTGTGCTTGTACTTGCTAAGCATGCTGATATTCTCCAAAAGTACAGCTGAAGCCGATGGGAATGTCGTTTTTTTTAAAAGGTATTTGGTCATAAACCCAAATTTGACCTGATGGTGATGTTAAAAAAAAAAGGTTAAAGATCCCCTCATGACCTATTTTACAACATACAAAAATAAATGAATGAATGAATAAATGAATAATAATTTGTGTCTGATATGTTTTTTTCCATAAAAACTTCAATTACCTGGTTGGAAATTCTTAAAATGACATCTACTCCTTCTACCTCATTAAAAATCAAGAATCTATGAATATGTAAATATTCTTTTTCATTTTAAAAGTTCAACTGCTGGATACAAGATGTCTCCTACGTCACTGAAAAGTCCATTCTTAGTGTTTGTGCACTGGAGTCTTCAAGTTTCCTCAATATTGCAAATTTGCATACTGGTACTGGGATTGGCTCCAAACTAATTGTGATGTCACAAATCATGCTCACATGTATCTCAGTAGCTGAATGTGAAAGCAGCCTTCTAGTGTCAAAATCTGCACATACATCATTCTGCACAGTGAAGCTCAAACATTTAAGTGAAGTAACTGACCAACATTTCCATCCCTAGAGCTATAAACACTGAACCCCTGTATTGTGAAAGATTTCTGTAAAAGGTTTGTAGTCAGCTCCTTATAAACAGCTTTCTTAAAGTTGTGTCAGTAACGGTGGAGCAATATAACTTTTGGAAAAAAGTATCAAGACAGGCCAAAGATGTTGGATTGAGATGCAGAAAATAATTTTGGTGAGCTCAGTGCAGCGCTTTACACTTCTCAGTGCGCCTTCTATGCTGTATGTTAAATGTCTGGTTACTTTACAGCATGATGTATCTAAACACCCTTGAGCTTAGCTATGGAAACACCAACCTGTCTGAAACAGTGTGGCCATTTAAATAGGACAGTAAATCAAATTTTGCTGCAGGGAATAAAAGTCAATTTTCTTACCCTCTATCACAATAAATAGAGCATTTTGTACAATATATGGACATGCCTGTGGGTTTCTCTAAATTTAGGGAATGAGGTGTGATAGAGGTCTGTCATATTTGAACCCTTGCTACCTAATTGCTACCTCTGCACTGTGAGTCATGAAGAGTGCACAGTAGATCTATCCCTGCTACTTTATGTAACAATAACACTGCAAAATGAACTCACAGTGAGCTATCGCCAGCAGTGCCAAGCATAAACTGTTCCTATTCCCTGCCTCTGTTTAGCTCATGTGCAGGACACACAACCTAAAATATTCAGGCAGTATCACTCATGTGTTTGTCCTAGTTACATCTAAAAGGATTCGGTCATGCTCAGATTCCTTTTACAGTTCTCATGTGCTGTTATTTCCATGTGGAGTGTGGGCCCCACTTTGGAGTTGGTTGACTGAAGCTACATACAGAAGTTTTTTTGGAGGGTAAAACAAAAAAGTACACCGCAAGAGTTATTTGTAGGCAGACTTGTGCTGCCGGTGCTTGACTGCGAAGGCAGTGCTTTAGAATACTTAAATAGTGCTTTGCCATGCATCGCCCCTTGGGGTGATAAGTTTCATCAAATGCACTTTAAAAAAAAGTGTTTGGCCATGATTCTGATATATGATACTGGATCAACATCTCAAGTATTTGCCATTATTCTGATGAAATGTTGCCATTTCATTTATTTACCACACGTTGTAATGGCAGCATGCATGTTCTAAGCGTCAATGACTTGCTCTTTTTCATTAGTACAGTCTTAAAACTATAGAATTTTCTCTTTAAATCTGCTCACAGTAGTTCTGAATCAAAGCCAGTCTTCTGAAAACAGCAAACTCAGCCACCTGGTCTTTGGCTTCCTCTGTCGCTGCTATAACATTGCAGCGGTAATAGAAAACTATAAAAGCCCTGTACGTGATGACAGAGTAATAACAGCAGATTTAAACTGTGGCAGACCAGGCAGCCTCTTCCAGCCATAATGACTAATAAAAATGCATGTCTGCATGAGCCAGTAGATTGAGGTCAATAATCATTGTTTATTACCTTCAAATATGAAAACAGCAAATGTTAATAAAATTGATCATTTTGCTTTTGAGGTGCGCGCAGTTGCGAAAATAGCTCAGTAGAATTATAAAGTTCCCTGCTTTAGCTTAGAATAAATTAACTCAATAAATTCCCAGGATTACATTCAAATTCTGATATTGATTTGTATGCGGTGTAATTTCATACAGTATGCTATATGACGGGGAACATGAGAGAGAGAGGCACTGAGAAAGAGATCGAGGAGGTGAGGGAGAACTGGCTGCAGAGAGGCAAATAAAATGACTGTGTGGGATTCATTTCAATAGAAATAATATCAGCAGATTCATACTGATAGGCACATGCCGTGCACACACACACACACACACACACACACACACACACACACACACACACACACACACACACACACACACACACACACACACACACACACACACACACAGACTAATTCAAAGCCATTGCCAGAGCTGAGCAGTTGCCTGCAGTGTTGAAGAGTGGCGTGACTGGGATGGGACCAGCCTCCTACAAATGGATTGGAATGCTAATAGGCTCACAAATGGGTCAGGGTGAGCTAAATGAGGGCTAGCTAGGCCTGGCTAATTACGAAGTAACCAAGCCTCCGCCAATCAGGTTGGAAGGCCAGAGAGGCCAGTGAACTGACTGGTTGTAGACAGGCTGTCTGCTAATTAGCTTGTAGCACAGTAGTTTAATGCAAATGGGTCAGTGTAGCAGGATGGCAAATGGATGGATGGCATCTCAAGCACTTTCACTATTAAGAAAGGAGACATGTGGAGCATCTGATCTATCCTCATTGTCTTTTTTACCAAAATTAATTAAGTCTTCATTACCTACACTTGCTCAACACCAGTTCTGCAAGGCACAAGACACTTTGGGTTATATTAAATTATTAAACTAATTCAGTTTCTTATTATTGTAAAGTAAAGCAAAGTAGATATTGAATGTCCTATTTAAATTCAAAATCTCTAAGTTTGAGTATACAAATTGACATTACATTTTCAATATCTATTATTATTATTATTATTATTATTATTATTATTATTAGTTTTCAGCCATTTTCAGATTGGTTGATGCCAGATTCCCATCTCGACTGGCACTTCTCCCTAAAAAAACTATTTATATCATCCTAGTCAAGTCTGTTGGCAACATTTAAACTGAGTGTCCAACTGTCATATCAGATAGGTTCCAGCATTGTGACTGAGTTTATTCATCAAATTAATTTGAGTAATTAAAGATGACACATTAATAATCCCTGTGGGATCCTTCATTAATTTTTTGAAATTCCCTATTAGTCATTTGGATGAAATGAAAAATTGTTTGTCTGAAAAACAACATGAGACAGGAAACTTAACAACGAAGATTTGATCTTTGTAGGTAATTTAATCTCTCTAAAGAGCCCCAAAATGTAATTTTTATCTTTTTCTTCCAAGTTAATGTGTGCAACATCTCCTCAAACAGAAGTTTTATTTGTCACAGTCGTGTCTTGTGATGATACTGCCATCTTCTGGTTAGGACTGACCTATATTATGAAAAGAGTAAGCAGCACACAGGACTGTACTGTAGTTCATAACATTTGCACCACTGCTTAATCAAGCAGATAATGAGCAATAAGATTTGAGGCTGTCTGTGTGTGTGCATTTGTGTGCATGCATATGTGTGTGTGAGAGTATGTGTGTGTGTGTGTGTGTGTGTGTGTGTGTGTGTGTGTGTCAAAACTCGTGAGAGAAGGGGATTTCAGTATAAATATTTATGCCTGGCAAACAGATCAATGGCTATTAAAAAGGTCAAGGTCAGATGATGATGGATGCGGGCTGTATGTATTGACAAATTTTGACCACAATAATGAATTACAAATGCACACACGCTTGCGCACACACATAGACAGCAGACCAAACTGATAAGGATTAATTCATTGATCATGCTTAATCTGTCATAATTAAGTCCATAGGAACAACTGTGATGAGAGCAAGGCTGCATTAAACAGATAAATTATTCAACATGAGGAGGAGGTGGACCCAAGATAAATGAGTGTGGGAGACTGGTGCCAGTAGTCACAGGCTGAGGCTAATTACAGTCTTTTCTTGGAAACTGGCACAGGCTAACTTACAGTAATATTTATAGAGGAATACCATATAACTGTAATTAGACGCTCAGGTTAACATAACAGTTCATGGAAGCACTTGGGTTTCATTATAGTTGACTTTGAATACAGTTGTATCAGACAAGGTAATATCAAATATTAATGTCATATTTGTTGATCTAAATTCCATTATCACGGCAGAAACCGACTGTCCCAATATATAGTACAGACATTATTCAAAGGTTAGGGATATAGCTTTTGTTTGTTCTTAGCAAAGGAGAGCTAGTAGTCCCAGTAGGAATTGAGTCTTTAACCGTGTGTTAAGTCCTTTTAAGTTTATCCTTTAAGTTGTGTATGTATAAACTCCTTCAGGATGTTTCTTTTGTTTAGAGGATTAAGCTGTGGAAATTACAATATCCTATATAATGATTTCCGTTAACATAAGGTAAACTGCTAACTTTGGCAAAGGGATTTAATGATCATGAGCGCAACAATACACCTGGGGCCAGATGTATAAAACTTTGTGGATTCAAGAGTAAATGTCTGTGTATGTATAAACCAAAAATATGCATTAAGCAGCCTTTGTGCCAGATTTATAAATCCCTGCATATGCATAGATCTGCATCACACAAGTCAGTCATCATGAAAATGTACGCATTGTATTTCGTTCTGTACTCGGCTTTGCACTTCAGGTCATGTTAGGCTTTTGTGTTGTTACGCAGAACCATTACAAACTAGTATATAGTATGTCACCATAAACTACTGATAATAATAGACATTATATGTATAAACCTTTGACATTACTCTTTTCTTTGCTATATCATTTGTTATGTTCAATACTGCTGTGTCCTTTGTATTTTCAAGGTAATCTGGAACCTCTCCTCCCATCATGCCCTGATTCCTGGCACCTGTTAGCTGGTCTAAAAGCCTTTCAAGCCCAACCCACTCTCTCTCTCTCTCTCTCACACACACATTGCAGCCAGGATCAGCAGCAGTGCTACCAGCCACCACTTTCTGTATCTTTTGTTTGCAATAAACTTTGCTTTGCAAATCATAGGTGTTGTTTGACTCTGTGTTTCTTCCCTTGAGCCAGGGTCGTGACATACTGGGGGCTCGTCCAGGATAAAGTAGATCCGGAGGAGTTTTGATGTTTTTCCCCTAGGCCTTGGTTTGTTTGATGTGCTGCTTAGCTCTGCGGCTGTGGGCTGCTTTGTTCTTTTCCCTCCTGGTGAGTATATTGTGGGTACAGTTCTGAGTGCTATTGACTTATTGAGTTTACCAGTGATCTCCCTTGTTAGTTAGAGAGTGTGCCAGCTGCATTGAGAAATCCGTCCTTCCATCAGTTCGCTCATTTGTTTTTTTTGTGCCTTTTTTATTTTTGAGGTAACTCTAGGTGGATGCATCAGAAGATGTTTAGACTTTGGTAAAAGTTAGGCAGGTACTGGGGGCTTGCTTTTAATTGTCAGTGCACTCAAGGGGCTTGCTCGCTGTACTCACTAGTGGGTGACTCTATAAGTTAGGTGAGTTGAAGTTAGTGCTCTAATTAGCGGGTACAATTGTGGTAATGTGTCCATGATCCTAACTTTGTGTGTTATGCAGCTTTTGTTCTGTCAAGTGGTGGTGTGTAACTTGACTTTGTGTAGACTAGTTCAGAGTTTGTAGTTGCCTTAGACATTGATAACCAGCAGTTTCCATTTGGTTAATATTTGTTTAGGTAATATTCTGCGCTACATTAGTAGCTTGATGGGTCATTTCTAGTTCTTCTTTTGTGCTTATGGTTTTGGTAGCCATTAGGTAGAGAGAGCATTTGTGATTTTGCTGCTTTTGTGGTATTGGACACTTTGTGCTGTGTGCACTGTACATAATAGTTTGCATACTAGTTTCATTTGCAGCTAATTGTTTATTTAGATGTAGTAAAGTTATCTAGTATGGCAACACTTAATGACTTTGTTAGTGCACCCTCAGAGGAGTTGCTTGAGCAATTCACTAAAGATCAGCTCCTAAAACTTGCCAGTCATTATGACTTCGAGATTGCCAGCAGTGAGAAACGTCTAAGAGAGATTAAAGAAGCTTTTAAGGCTATTCTAACTGAAAATGGTATACTCAAGCCCGCACCTTCACCAGTATCTCAAAAGTACAAATGTCCAATGCGGCCATTGGGTTGAGGTTAAAAGAAATGGCCTTACAAGAATTGCAATTGTAAGATAAGCAAAGGGAATGGCTACTAAAAGAAGCAAATGCATTCAGAACATGAGCATTTCCTTTAAGAACTGGACCTCAAGCATGCTGCTCCAGTGAGCCCTACTAAGTTTGAGCTATCTGGGTTTGATGCAGTTAAACATTCGATTGTTTCCTCCCTTTGTAGAGAAAGATGTTGAAAAGTACTTCCCTCATTTTAAACGTGTGGCTACAATTTCAAAGTGGCCTAAGCATGCCTGGACATTGCTTTTGCAGAGTGTTTTGGTAGGAAAAGTGCAGGACGCTTTTACTGCTTTAAGCATTGAGGAAAGCGAGGATTATGAGACAGTTAAAGGTGCCATATTAAGAACCTATGAGCTCATTCCTGAGGCTTACTGCTTTAGAAGCCTCAGGCTCAACACTCAAACTTGTGTTGAGTTTGCTAAAGAAAAAGGGACCCTTTTTAGTAGATGGTGAAAGTCCCAGAAGGTACAAACTAAAGATCTTAGAAAGATTGCTTGAGGACTTTAAGAATTGTCTGCCTGACGTTGTTTGTACATATATAAATGAGCAAAAAAACGACAATGATTTATAAAGCTGCTGTTTTAGCAGATGAGTTCATGTTGACACACAAGATTAATTTTCTACCTCCACAGGATGAAAAACTCCAACCACCGCCTAGTGAGATGGAGTTTGTTTTCGCAGGGCTTTTACCTGGACATCCGACATACATAGCAAAGATAATGCATTTGCAGATGCCCTTTCAAGGTTGTAAGTGCCTCAATCATAGATCTTAATTCCAATAAGTAGTATCATTCTGTTTACATTTTCATATGTTGAACAACCTGCTTGTAGATGGGGGATGTTATGTTAGCAAAGTGGAACATGGCTTACACTCCTGAGTGTATATTTGTTTACTCAGCTGACCCCTATACTGACAGCTGATTCAAAAACAAATTGAATTTGTTAATATCCATCCAGTTGTATTTTATTTAGTTTCCAGCATCATTTACAGCTCTATATGCAGGCACAGGGGAAGACACATATTATTAGGTTTTGATATTTGTGAACTTCTGCATTTTGAAATTAAAAACCTCCCAAAAGAAGTTCTAACCATGTCACAATGGTATAAGTCATGTCACTAATCAGACATAATCTCTTTACACTCCTAAATATTAGGAAATAGTTGCGAAATGTGTCTTGGACATTCCATTACTTTTATCCTTTTTTTTTGCTGTTTGTTTGTTTGTAAAATTACTCAATTCAACAGGCTGACCAGCTTTGGTTTTCCCAACTTTGTGACTTGGCCTCTACACAGCTGGATGTTTCAAAAATTAAAAAAAATTTAAGTCCACAAAAAATATTAAAACTCAATACTGCACATATACAGTGAAGCACTGGCAAAAACAAACTGTTGACAGCTTATCAACCCACACTACCGCTGAATATGAACATAAAAGTCCCCAAATTATATTTACTAGATTTTACTGTACTTTAGTTCAGACTTTGTCCAAACCAAACTATGCCTGCCATTTCAGTCAGAGAAGCCTCACAGAGAATTTCAGTGTTTGTATTGATCTAAGACATTGAACTTTACCATAGATGGGTTTCTAAATAACTTTTTGCATGTAATCACAATCGGATCCATTTCAGTTTGATTGAAGACTTTTGATGTTGCAAATCCATCTGTCAACCTTTCAGCCATGGCCAACAGACTGTGTTAGAAAAAGGTTTCTCTGCACAGTGGACAGGTGGACTTATTGCTGGAAGTAAACCATTTGTACTGTAGAAAGATGAGAAAAATATGTCAGTGTAACAACAAATGTTAAAAAAACATTTAAAAAAAAAAATCACTATATCATATCAGTGGTGGGTTTATTTATGTAAATAGCTAACATGCACAGGCACTAAAAATCTTGACAGCCAACCACTGGGTATAATATGTTGTTGACATATATAACTCACCAGACATGCTGAGTGGAATTTCTTTTTGCAGGTGCGACAAGCCTTCTTGGGCAGGGAATAGTTGGAGCCATGGATAACAGAGAAGCAGATCATACAATCCTCTATTCCCTCAAAACGCTTATCCACGTTGTTCTTCCACAGAGCCAGGCCCTCCATTATACTGCCATTCTGAACACACAAACACACATTATAATCAGGCTACAGGTTGAGGAACATTGCCTACGTACCATGTTTATATCCACTGTGTCTTTGTGTTGCATTTCTACCTGATGTGTGAGGTAGGTGCTCAGTTGCAGCATCCAGTTCCTCCACTGCTGTACAGCAACACCCACACGCCTCCCACTCTCTACAGTGATAGAGCCTAGAGGGTAATTCTGAGGCAGCTGAATCACCAACTCGATGAAGATATCATCCACAGAATAGGTAGCAATCACCTCCCGCGCTGCTGAGCGGGCCTTCACCTGGGGCAATAAGATAAATAAATAAACACTCCGCTCGCCTGTGCCACGGGGACTCTTTCAGTCAAATACTACTTAACAATCAAGTGCGAGGATCACACTTGATGAACTGAATGCATTATCCCCCAATAAAAGTTAATGTATTTCAAATTAAAAAGGATCCATTGTTACTGCATCATTATATTGCAAATGGGATGCAGGTGCTGCACCACAGGATTTGTTCAACTTAAATGGTTATTACCCCTGTTAACTTTTGTGCAGTTTCCTGGAGATAATCTATGTGGAAACCAGGCTCTGATTTTATAGGAGGAATGCAGAGATAAATAAAAAATTAACAGAAAATATAGATAAATTTAAAAAACAAAAATACCTGAAAAACCTAAGACCTAAAAAAAACAATGAATGTTTCGTTTAAATTTAACAAATTTTTAAGTCTACAAAATGATTATTTCACAACAACAAGAACCCAGAGTAAACCGAAAACTATTAAAAGTTGTAGATACACAAAGAGACCAATGTACTTGCTAACTTACAGTCATGCTGTCAAACATCTGAGTGCTGGACTGGACAGATGAGATCTCTTGGGCTGACAGAACAGGGCTGACATATTTAATGGTGAACTTCTCCACAGCTGCGCTCACTCTCTTCTCCTGGCTATTCCACCACAGCCGCACCATAGCAGGCAGGTCCTGCACTGTGCTGTAGTACACACTGCATGCCAGGTGAGGGAGCTCCCACTCAACACTCTCACTTTCTGCAGGCAAGAAACACAACAGGGGAAATTTAAGCTTGTTTACATTTCACGGCCATGTACGGATATTGTGTAGATGTGTGTGTGTGCTGTTCTTACCTTCAACAGCCAGAGACGGGCTCTCTGTAAAGAAGGTTTTGGTCTCCTTTGAGTCTGACCCCTGGCCTGGGTAGACGGGGTTCTCAGGCATCAGTTTGAAAAGATGAAGGAGGAGCTTGTTAAGAGAGCAGCTTCTCTTAAGATACTGGGCATAATGGGCACGCAGCTAGAGATAAAACAGAAGTCAATATTGTGACAGTACTTTGATATCAACATAACTCTTCTTTCACATCAAAGCAGCACTCTCCATGGAACGTATAAATCTATTTGCTTGTACACACTCTCACACACTCAAACTTCAAAGTCACAACCAGGAACAATCGACCATGTTGTACAAAATATCTGATCATCTTGGACCAGGATTTGTCATGACTCACATGGGAGGGTGAGGATTTGAAAAAGATGAGTAGTAGCTTCCAGGCCAGCAAATACCCCAGGATGCAGGAGTACTCTACACTGAGAGGCTGGACCACTGCAAACTCTCCTACTTGAAGCCCCGCCAGGATGCTATCACACAGCTCCTCACAGGTTGATAGGATGGCCATCAGAGAGGCTGGTGGAGAGCTGAACACAAAAATAAACCAAACTGTAAGAATTATTTAAATACATCACCTATATGAAGTCAGAAGGATTTTTGTATACCTTGTGACAAAACCTAGAAACTAGTGATTATTACATATGTGAAAACTCCACAGTAATAGACTCCCTATTTTACTTACAGACACGGCTCATCTCTATCATCATCAGGCTTGTTGCTGTCTCCTTCTCCATCACATGCGGGCAGCTGAGGCATGACTCTAAATTGACAAGATGCAAGTATATACATGTTTCTTAGTTTTATAAGCCATTACTCGTATGGTAAGTATGGCATGATCATTCCCAGGGATCTCAGGATAGGTGTAACACCTTAATTACGACACACTTCTTAGCAGAATTTTAAGATATTTTTCGGTTAATTTAAGAGAAAGTTACCTATATTTGCAACCATGTACAATGATACACACTCTTAAACTAATTCCTTACTTTTCTAACATGTAGTAGACAGTGATTTGCAGGGGCCTGGCCTTAAACAATAGCAGAGGGCAGAAGGTGTTGAGGAGTGTCTGAAGGGGCTCTGGCAGGTTTGTCTTCTGGTCTGCTATGAATCGTGCTGGCAGGGAGTTTTGGTTCAGCTGCTGCGTAGGCACATAAGTCAGAGCCACACTGACTGACTGCAGTGCCGCCAGAGGAAACACAGGGTCGTCCGGTTCAGTGAAGGCATCTGCATTTAGACAGCAAACAGACAAAAGCACTATGACTCATGAAATCACAAGTTTGTGTTGACTTTGAATTGTATTGCGTTACTAAGTCTCCAAACAAAATGACTGTAAAGTTGGACCAACAAAAACTGAAAATTATAACCCTCATGAAAGTAAGATTTCTTGCAGGGCTGTTGTATTAGACTACATTATTTTTTACTAAATGCTCTCCATTTAGCAACTACCTTATTACCTGGTGATATGCTCAATGAAAAGCACTTTTTACCTTCTTTTGGTGCTTTACTTTTCAGAGCAGAGTTGTTTCCCAAGGACTGTGTCATAACCTCCTAGAATAAAGCTAACACACGTACCTGTGATACTGATAGGCAGAGGCAACAGCAAATTGTAGATTCCTTCTACGAAGAAGTCTCTCCATTCACCCGCCAGTTCTGACGGCAGCTTCTCCATTACATCGGGTGAGGATGATGAGAAGAACTCATTCAGCTCCACTATTAGTATAGTGTTCTCACACACGAACAGCTGCACCCATGGGTTCCACAGACTGCTCACATTCTCACTGGCAGTCTGAGATTGGAAGCAAGCAAAGCGAAGTCGAAGACAATGAGGGACAGCAGATGCAAGACGTAAAGAACTACAGTTGGTGTACATGTATTGCCAAAACCTTTATTAGTGGGCAGCAGAGTAACACAATGCGTACTCTGACTACCACAAGACCTGAGTTCAAGAGTTCAACGCACTGTGGCAGGTATCCACCCTGCTTCAGTGCCTTCACTGCTGAATCCTAACCAGCTATTGGAGGAATTACTCTGTAACTGTCTCTAGTCTCTAACTCACTCCTTTTACCTGAAATAAGAAGACTTTACAACAACTTGTTTATTAAAGCTGAGACTATTGGAACTGCAATTTATTTCAATTCTCTGGGCCTCTGACAACATTGGCCTCAGGCCAAAAATTCAGCCTACAAGGACCAGGTGATAAATTGGGGTAAGAAACACCATGCCTCCCAAACATACAAAGGCATCCCCACCAGAAGATGAAACACCTGTAACAATGACCATGATATCCCAGATGTTTAAGCAGAGAGAGACTTTTATAAAGAGATGTTACAACAACAGCAGGAAAACTTTAAATGTTTTGTACAGGTGATCATCGAAGGTACTAACAAAAGGCTGGATGATGTCATCACAGATGTTCAGGGTGTGAAATCCAGCTTGGAAAACACCCGAGACAAAGTGGACATGTGACAACTGTGCATGAAGAAATGGAAACAAAATTGAAGCTGCTCGAAACTGACATAACAAAATCAAAGGAGGAACTGGACATGATGCTCACAAAATTGGACTTCATCGAGAACCAGTCAAGGAGAAATAACCTCTTAGTTGACGGAATCACAGAAGAAAGAGGTGAGAACTGGGATGTATCGGAGATGAAAACCCGAGGCATGCTTGAGGCATGCATTTAAGACCATGGGCAAAAGTTCCTTGCTATAAGTGTTTTACAGAATATATGGAATACAAAGTTTTGTCTCCTCCTCTTTTTTTTTGCTGATCCGAAAAATGATACAATCCGTGATACGATCCGAACCGTGAGTTTTGTGATCTGTTGCACCCTTAGCTCATATTGATGATATAGTGGCTAAAATGGGTAAAGGTATTGCTATGGCAGAGAAATGTGTTACATATATACCCGCTTCCATTCTTAATCAGGTAGTACAGTCACTTGTTTTGTCACATCTAGAATACTGTTCATATGGTCATCAGCATCACAGAAGGAGCTTCACAAACTTCAATTGACACAAAACAGAACTGCCAGGGTAGTTCTTCAATGCTCATATAGAACAAATGTGACTGTTATGCATAAACGCCTCTCATGGCTGACAGTTGAATACAGACTCGGTGTAAGCCTTCTCTCATTTTTTTAGGAAGGTTTTATCCTCAAGGAATCCTACATTTTTAGCTGATCAATTAGTCTATATACAAAACAGTCAAACTTATTTCACCAGACAGGCACTAGGTGGCGACCTGGTACGTCCTTGACCTAGAAATAATAATTCAAAATCTACAGTACGCTGTAGAGCTATATTCAATTGGAACAAGCTACCAGCATCCACAAGGCTAGTACAGAATAAACATAGATTTAAAAAGATACTGAAAAGTGAATTGTTGCAGGTGACCAAATGATTAACTGTTGTTTTTATGTTTTTGTTTTTCTTCCATATTTATCTTTTTTTTTTTAGATTCTTGTTTTTATTTTTTATTTTCATTATCATCATGAATGGGTAAACTGTAAATTTAATGCTGTGCTAAGTCTTCAAAGTCAGCAGGAATTTAAAACCTCTCATGCTTTTTTTATTTTATCATTATTTTTAACAACTTCTTTTCTTATTTTAATTTATCATTAATTATACTCTATATTTGTGTTCTGTTGTACATTTTTTCTTGCAAGGACCCCAGGAAGACTAGCGGTCATTAAATTGGCAGCTAATGGGGATCCTAATAAAACAACAAACAACAATAGTTTCTTAACTCTCTCTCACCTCCAACCAGGCTAACATAGAGCAGAGCAAGAAGTCCCACTGGCTGCCCCCGAGAACCGTTGGACAATGAGTCACCAGCCATGACAGGAAACGCATCATCTCCACAGTAAGATTCAACTGTTCTGTAACTGCTTGAGACAGGTCACTGAAATACAAAGATGTGAAAAATGTAGTTACGTCAGTAGGAACTATCTAAAAATATTACATTATATCTTAAAAGAGATATAATACAGGAAAACACAGTGTGTTAATGTTTGAATGGTATTCTGTGATTACCTGCTAAAGAGGAACCAGTCCTCCTTGCTGTTCCTCCACTCCATCACAGTGGCCAGGATAGCCTGCAAAACCTCCTCTTCTACTTGTGTATCGGCTTGTAGACAGCACAGCAGCACCGCCAGACACCCATACACATCTGTGACACAAAGCCCAACATTATCATTTGCTTGGTTAAGTCCAACATGTCCCATTTATGCATTTGTATGTGTTTATGTGTGTATTCTCACTGTCATTCTCTTGCCAGTTGATTATTCCAGAAGTAGCCAGAGCTACGAGAGTCTCTCTGTCTTCTTTGGTCATGGTGGGGCAGAGTACCTGGAGTGTGCTCAGTTTGCTTTGAGACACTGGGAACAAACTGACCAAACACAGAACATTTTCAATATTTAACACAGCAGTAAGAGTGGCCACACATCAGCTTTAATTGTGAAATCAAAAGTATTTAAAATGATTATTAACAAAATAAAGTACTCACCTATCTGCACTGCCGTAGAGCTTCCTCAAGCTTGCACTGTGAGTGGCTTCCAAGTTGTTGGTGTCAATGTATTCTTCTAAAGTCAGGGACCAAAGACCTCCAAGCTCTACTGACCTACAGGGTAACACAGTACACAGTATATTCAGTGGGTATCGTTCAAATCATGGCCTGGCAATACCTTCTGACTTCTGTTGTCTTGTTTCTTCAAAAGCTGATACATTTATTCAAGATATGGCTTCCAGAATCAATTTTCATACTCCCTCTTCACAGTTTGTTTTTTGTAATAAACAATTTTTATTGACTGCCAGATAATGTATAGTCCAACAAATTAATCACACCCATGTCTTTGGAGGAGGCTCCATGTAGAATATTATTATAGGTTTGTTTCCACTTACTCTGCCAAGAACTAAATTAATTTCTTGTTAGTCAGAAATCAATCAGTGAACCTCACCTTGAGTAGAGTGTCTCCAGCAGGTCTGTTATTGGAACCTGGCCGTGCAGTCCTTCTGACAACCCCCAGTCAGTCAGCAGGCTGTGATAGGCAGACACTATAGTAGGGCTGTACTCTACCTCCTTACACCACTGCAGAGCATACAGCAATTCTGCAACTGCCAAACAAAAGCATACATATACAGACATATTAAACAGTGTCATAGATTGCAGAGAGAATGAAAAACAACAAAGTCAGTGAAGAAAATAGAGCATTTCCTGTTTGTTTACCTGTGTACTTAATGTTTGGCAGGTGTGAAGGACACTTTGCCTTCTTTTGGTCACAAGGTATGAATGCAGCAGTCCGGATCACCCTCCCTAATAGGGCACAGGCACATAGGTGGGCTGGTA
This sequence comes from Thunnus albacares, assembly GCF_914725855.1. Classification (NCBI taxonomy): domain Eukaryota; kingdom Metazoa; phylum Chordata; class Actinopteri; order Scombriformes; family Scombridae; genus Thunnus; species Thunnus albacares. The sequence continues at coordinate 13,748,642 of NC_058118.1, read as the reverse complement.
ATCTGTTTGACACCTTACACTTCCAGATATCCATGGAGGGTTTTTCACAAACTCCTCGATGACGGCTGGCCAGTAAAGGGGTCTTGACCCACTGCGAAGGACAGATGAAGGGGAATTACCACATATGAATGTCAAGTGTATGCAAGATTTAATTACAGCAGAATCGTTTCACAGCTGACTGCAGTGCTAGATAAGTTCATCGTGACCAATATGGTAGTAACTGAAGTAAGGACAATGAATTGGCTGGCTCACCTGGGGAGGTAAGGCCTGTCTTATTCTTGTCCATCCTGTCTGGCTGGGTGTCAAATAGGTAAAGAACTGGACAAGGAGGTGGGAGTCTTGATCGCAAACAGAGATGATTGTCTCTACTATGCTCTGTACAGCCAGAACCAGAACCTGTAGACTAAAACATAACACCAAGAAGCCTGAGTTACCTAAAACCACAACAAAGCCTTAGACAGATTCGTAAATATAGTGTCAACGATTCAAACACACTGAACAGGCCCAAAGTTGAGGAAGGATAATTGACAATCCAGCTTGGGGTTTTAAACACTACATGAGAAGGGAGTGTTTAGTTACCTTTTAATGTCCAGAGAGACAGTGAGTAGTTGGTTCGTCACCCAAAGAGCTGCTCTGTGCAGGAAACCACCTTCATTGGCCTCATATTCAGAGTGTTGGACCAATGACTGGACCCCGGCTACACACGCTTTCTTCAGCTTCTCTAAAAGTGAATCTTTCAAAGCAATAGACACAAATTAGTTATTTAGCAAGGATGTCAAGTACGAGTATATGTATATATGCACTTTGTAAGTACCTACCAGAAAGGTGAGTGTGTGTTTGATCTTGGGCTGTGAGCTGGAAAACAGTGAGCAAAAGTTCCTCAGCAGACTGTAGTAGAAGACAGTCTTGTACAGAAGAGAAGAATGTGGAGGCCACATCACAGATAAAGGAGACGAGTGGCTCCATATTGCCTGCATCTGACAGACTCTTAGTCTCAGACAGAGTGGCGTGGAGCTTCTCCAAGATCTTCTCCATGTACACCTCCCCTATCAGAGGTTCTGTGCATGTAACACAAATAAAAAAGATGATTATACAGTTGGGAGAATGATAAACTCCATGTGCATTCAGAGTTCAGCAAAAATGTATTTTCCTCAACAATGACAAATATAACGGCCACTGTGTGTGTGAGAGAGAGTTTATTCACCATTGTTGTGGTGCTGAGAGAGGACTAGGCTGATAAGAGTCCAACTGGGGCTGCTAGCAGAAGAGGAAGAACTGGAAGAATTGCGTCCCATCTTGCACAGCTCCTTAGTCAGTCCTAAGAGTTGCTCGCCCAGAACTGAACCTTTCAGCCAATCCCTACAGCTCTTCAGAGTCTCTGGATCTGCACATGCCTGACAGGATGAATAAAAAGTAGCATAGACATTTATTATAGTGTAAATTTGATGTATAGGTAGATAACACACTGTCTGTGTAAGTAGAACAACACATACCCTCTGTATGACTTGCAGGATAATTCCCCACTGTAGATTCATCTATAAAAAAAGAGTGAAGAGCATGAATTGCAGCAAAAAAGACAACACATAAATTAGAGATAATCCTACAACACAAGAGGGATCATCACGCTTCACATCAGAAACATGAAACAACATGAGGTAGTATGTTTTGACATCAAGATTTTATGTTACCGTGGTGATGTGGTTGAGGATGCGGGTGGTCTCTTGCTGGCTGCAGCAGTAGAGAGAGCTGAAAACCATCTCCACCAGGTGCTCTGTGTCACTGCGCCCCTTCTCAGCCAGCCACACCACCACTCGCTCCAGCAGGAACTGCATCGCTGGGTTGTTCAAATTCACCTCGTCCCTCTGCTCACCGTCCGTTGTTATTTTATCATCCGATTCCACCAATTTCTAAAACAATTATAGTTTAGGGAAAAAGTCAATTGCGTTAAAGAATTGTAAAACCTTGTTAAAGCCTTAGTGTTTTCCATTATTGATTTCAAAGGGCCATGCCAGTGTGTTTGCATCTTTAAGCTCACACATTAAAAACTGCCGATATTTAACATTACTGCCAACAATTTTTCAAAGCATATCACAAGTTTTTATACTGAACTCATCCCTTTCAGTTGTATATATTTTTTACAGATTTGGCCATTACAAAGACAAATTGATGAGGCTTAAAGATAAAAAATGACTGACACTGAAATATACTTTTATCTGTAATTGTCAAGACTTACACTGAAGACCCTGGGTGTGTGAAAAGACCGCAGGAGTAGAGAGAGGAAAACAAGATGTCTCTCTGAGTTTTTCTCATTCACATGCACCAGGCACAGTTGTGCCAGCTGGCACACTACATCCTCAAAATGTTGGGTCTGTGGGGATCCGAATGCTTTCTCATTCACAAGGTCCGACACCGTCTGAACTGGCTTCTCAACACCATCACCCTCGACTCCAGTTCCTTCATTTAATTCTGTCTTAGACAAACAGATCTTGACAGATTTCTTCTTCTGGACTTGTTTTCTGTTTACTCTCTCAGGGTAACGCATCACCTGAAGACATCAAAGAAAGTGAGAATGGATTTATTTAGGGATTATTTTTTCTGTTTCTCCTTGGTCACTTTTTTAAAACATTAATGGCTCTGACAGCCATATTGATTTGCTGTATCCTCAGTGTCAACATGGAGAATTCAGTGGGGTATATCTGAACCAGATATTCCCCAAAACCAAACTCACCTGCAGCAAGGTGGCTACTCCTTCCAAAGCCTGTGGATCTGCTTCCTCGTTGTCTGCGTAACGCACAAAAAGAAGACCAAGACCCTCCCAGAAGTCTGCCAGGAGTCCTTGAAAGACATCTTTGCTCTCATTAGCTTCGCTCCCACTATGTATACCTGCCCTCTTCTCCCATGAAACGAGCAGTTCAGTGACCAAAAGGAAAAGAGGGCTATTCTGAAGGGAGGGATTTTCAAGAGCTCTTTCTAGTAGTGGTAAGAGCTGCAAAAAACAAACAACAAAACAATGTCAGAAAGGTAGGGACTTCTTAGTAGATTTGACATGATAGAAAAAAGTATGTGCGATCTAACCTGCTGTGAAATAAGCATGTTCCGTATTCTTCTCTGATCATCCTCCTCTTCCGTATTGTGCAGTATGCAGTACCTCAAGCACTCAACAGCAGAAGTCACTATAACTGCACTCTCTGATGGGCTTGTTGCTGCACGCTCACTGGACAGACTGAAACAAACACACAGACACTAATGTTATAGAGTGTGATACATGAATTCTGATATGGTTGAAATCCACATCATGATGTTGACAAGAATAATACATGTATTACTTTATGTCAGTATAGATGGTACGGCAATTGTAGGCAAAAATCACATACAAAATAATCAAATTATTGCCCAATGAACTGTGTTCCACTAGGAAAATTCTTCAAAGTTGTAATACAAAGGCTCAATTTACTAATTTTTTTAGTTTATGATTAAAATTTGCATAGATTAAAAAGATAATACGATATGTGCTTATCATCACAATATGGTTCCCTTGAAATTTTATACATGATAATATTGAATTATCACCCCGCCCAAGTATACACACACACAAAAACAAATTACCCGTGTATGAGAGAAGTGAAGAAAGTGGTGTAGAAGTCCAAGGTTGGATCCGTGACCTGCTGGGGCAGTTTGCTGAGGAGCGGCATTAAATTGGGGTGGAGTGCTTTAGCCATGCCTTTGCCACCCTCTCTTAATAGAGCCCAAAGTTTAGGTAATACGCCCTTCTTAGCATTCACATGTGTCCAGCAGTCCTGGAAATTGGAACAGAAAAATGTAAGATTAGATGCAACTTTAAAATAAAGTGGATTAACAAAAATGCATCACCTACAAACCTACTGTATGAATGTGTAGATGCACTTAATGACCAAGACATATAGCTTACAGGGATTGTAGACACAACATGAAGAACAGCTTCCCACACAGGAGGCAGCACTACAGGATCTGTGTCATCAATGCTGAGGAGAACCGCAGGGCAGAATCGTGCTGCTTCAGCCTGGACAAGTCCTGGAGTTAACTCACACAGAGCGCATACCATCTCGAAAAATGCCCCTCGCACCTGTGGAGAAACACAAATTAAAAAAAAAAAAAAATAGGGAACTAACTTTCTCAAAACAGATGAATGCACGTATATCAGATGACAGTCAGCACATAAACAAATATAATTCAACTTCGCATGCAGGACTTAAGGTATAATTTCATGTTACTGTCAAATGTAAGTATGGAAATTCAAAGTGGAAGAAAAACATTCAATATATTATATTATATTTGATTTAAGTGAAACTACATTATGTGCTTGTGACAAATGAACATTCATGTATTGCTTTGTTATATGCCTACGTATTCCAACCTCTGTTATAAGCAGAGCAGTCTTATTCAATGCTGGTACCTGTGGTGTCTTGTGTTTGCTGTATTTCCAGAACTTCCCAGAGGTAACAAGATGAGATAGTCTTTGCTCCAGGGCCACCCTGTCATCCTGGGGCAGCAGGGAAAGCAGTCTCTTCACCCCCAGCAGAGAGCTGGTCAGCATGCGCACATATTTGGCTTCTCTCTCTTCTTCTGTCACACTTCTAAAGAACAGAGAGAAACACTGCCTCACTAAAGACTCTGAAAGAATATATTATCCTTGTGCCAACACAGTGAGAGGAATGGACATGAACAATATAATAAGACAAACTGTTAACTTACTGTGGATCGCTCAGTGTGTCTGCAGTTTCCTTTAACAAAACATCTTGAAGAACCTGTAATAAAATGATTAAGACAACAATTTTGGTGTTAAGATTAGCTCATTAGATTACAGTGCAATTTACCTCATCCTCATTAAAACCACCACAACTACTCACATTCAGTATCTCATCTTTGCAAAAGCTGAGCGCCTCGGGCTGTTTGGCTGGTGAGAAGGCAGCCTGGAAGGCCTGGCATGCAGCAGAAGCTGCAGGTGTGTAGGTGTCACACTGGGACAGAATCCAGTGGCCCATCAAGCTCTTCAGAAATGGGGCCAAGCTGCGACGTACTTTCAGCACCAGCTGCTCAAAGGCCTGCTGGGTGGCCTCCCTGATGCGGCGATCATAGTCCTGGTAAACAAAAAAGACAAAATTCACTTAATGTGGATCCACCTCAAACACAGACACAGACACATATTTCAAGTCACACTGAAATACTATTCTTAATTTGAATGTGGTTCCAGGGAAGATAATTGTAAAATCTGAGTAGTAATGTATGCATTAAAGATTAGGGCTGGATTTTTTTTTTTTTTAATTCCAATTAATTGCTCTGAGCTCTCGGTTCGTGTTTCTTTACAGGATATTATCTCTGGCTATGAGATGTGAAGCTAGGGAAGTTGACTGAACAGCATTTGGATTCTACTGAAACGTGTTAACAATTCAGCCTGTGATGTTATAGGACAGTGAAACTGTGTTGCTTACTTGTTACAGTGGTATGAAAAAGTTTAGGCACCCCTCTGAGGCTGCATAATAATTTACTCTGTCTTCACAGAAAATTATCACATTGGCATGCCATTCATTTTCTAATAAAAGCTGAGTACTGGGGTATTTTCCAGACAAAGATTTTTAGTGTAGCAATATTAAGTTGTATGAAATTAAATCAGACTGATTAATTGGAGCACAAAATTGGTTTGGTGAGATCATTAAGTCTTGAACTTCATAGCCAGGTGCATCAAATCATGAGAAAAGGTATTTAAGGTGGCCAATTGCAAGTTGTTCTTCTCTTTGACTCTCCTCTGAAGAGTGGCAACATGGGGTCCTCAAAACAACTCTCACATGACCTGAAAACAAAGATTGTTCAACATTATGGGTTAGGGGAAGGCTACAAAAAGCTATCTCAGAGATTTCAGCTGTCAGTTTCCACTGTGAGGAACATAGTGAGGAAATGGAAGACCACAGGCACGGTTCTTGTTAAGGCCAGAAGTGGCAGGCCAAGAAATATTTCGGAGAGGCAAAGGCGAAGGATGGTGAGAATGGTCAAAGACAACCCACAGACCACCTCCAAAGACCTACAACATCATCTTGCGGCAGATGGTGTCACTGCGCATCGTTCAACAATTCAGCGCACTTTGCACAGGGAGAAGCTGTATGGGAGAGTGATACGGAAGAAGCCTTTTCTGCACACACGCCACAAACAGAGTCGCTTGAGGTATGCAAAAGCACATTTGGACAAGCCAGCTTCATTTTGGAATAAGGTCCTGCGGACTAATGAAAATAAGATTGAGTTATTTGTTCATAACAAGGGGCGTTATGCATGGAGGCGAAAGAACACAGCATTCCAAGAAAAACACTTGCTACCCACAGTAAAATTTGGTAGAGGTTCCATCATGCTGTGGGGCTGTGTGGCCAGTGCCAGTATTGGGAATCTTGTTAAAGTTGAGGGTCGCATGGATTCCACTCATTATCAGCGGATTCTTGAGAATAATGTTCAAGAGTCAGTCACAAAGTTGAAGTTACGCCGGGGCTGGATATTTCAACAAGACAACAACCCAAAACACTGCTCAAAATGTACTCAGGAATTCATGCAGAGGAACAAATACAATGTTCTGGAATGGCCATCCCAGCCCCCAGACATGAATATCATTGAAAATCTGTGGGATGATTTGATGGGCACTGTCCATGCTTGGCAACCATCAAATCTAAGTGAACTGGAGGTGTTTTGTAAGGAGGAAAGGTCCTAAATACCTTCATCCAGAATCCAGACACTCATTACAGGCTATAGGAAGCGTCTAGAGGCTGTTATTTTTGCAAAGGGAGGCTCGACTAAATATTAATGTGATTTTTCTGTTGGAGTGCCCAAATTTATGCACCTTTGTTTTGATGCATATTGCACATTTTCTGTTAATCCAATAAACCTCATTTCACAACTGAAATAATGCTGGGTCCATCAGTTATTTGATTGATCAAAATGAAATTGCTGATCCAAACACCCAATGATTTATAAATGAAAATAATGGAAATTGTCAGGGGTGCCTAAACTTTTTCATACCACTATAAATGTAGAAGACATTTTAGGTTCCCAAGATAAAGTGGGAAGCATTTTCTGCCATATTAGCATTTATCTGATGTAACTGAATCAAGAATCAAATTATATTGAATTGAATCAAATCGAAATTAATTGATTCTGGATTTTCTAAATCAAAATTGAATCGGGAGATCAGTGGTGATATCCACTCCTATTAAAGATGTACCATTTCCAAAATGTTAAAAATAATGTGACACTGAAGCAAAAGAATACAAGTAAATAACTTCATGAACATGTGGTGAATGACCAGCTTACCACTGATATCTTGCAGTAAATCCTCGGCCAGTATGGCAGGACCCCTTTAACATCTTCAGCATCGCGTTCCTGACACATGGACCCAAAGTCCTGCACAGCCTGGAAAGTGTACACAGTATCAATACACACAAACCTCGACCATAGACACAGCCTGGGTGACTTCAACATACCCAATGAAAGATTTGCACACTGTATTTTAACTTTGTGCGTGCTTTTCGCCCCAGTAGCGGAAAGACAATTAAAAGTTGAAGTTGAGGTTTAAACTCACTTTCAGTCTGGTGACTCCATCTCTTTTGGAGAGTTTCCGGAGCACTAGGCGGAAATCAGCATCTACCAGGTTGTCTATCTCCTCCGCGCCGTGGACAGCTGGGACATAACTCAACTCTGAAGTAACCGTGGAGTCAAAGCCCACAAAGCCCGGGATAACACCACCTTCCCGAGCCAACACCTCAGCAGCCCGGCCGCTACTGGATGGCTAGAATTGGGACAAAAATGTGTCGTTACAGAGAGGAACAGTCACGTTAGCGAGACAGAAGAGTCGTTGGTTATGAAACGGTTGACAGCAGTCACGCGTAAGTTAACTTAACGTTAGCTGTTTAACGTTTAGCTTGTGCTCGTTTGTAGCTAGCCGTGTTATTTTAACACTGTACATTACAGAAATGTGTACTTACCCGAACATTTCCTTTAGTTCGCTGTTTATTCTTACCCCCCATGGGTACGTATGAACATTTAAAGTTTCAGTTTCCTATGGTAACGTAGTACTTAGTAGCGCTGGAAGTGTTGATGCTGTGAGTGAAAACCGAAGAAGTTCCGGAACTGAAGACTTCCTGTCTACAACTTTCAAAATAAAGTAGCATCTTCACGAACCTGTACACAACATTGTTTTTGTGTAAAAGTTACCTGTGAGTACAAACATAAACATGAACAAACAAATTAACAACTAAATAAACAGAGATAAACACTTCAATAGTTAAATCAATTAAAAATAAATACAGTTTCCTGATGAAAAAGGACATGAATAAATTAATGTCTTGGATGTATTTTCTTTCATTTCCATAAATAACCTTTTATTTATTTATTTATGCATTTATACATTTATTCATACATACATGTATTTATGTATTGCCATGTTTTATTCATTTATTTATTTATATATTTCTTCATTTCTTCATTTCTTAATTTATCCATTTCTATACATTTATTTCTACATTTATTTATTTATTTATGCATTTCTACTTTTATTTATTTATTTATTTTTTTCTACATGTCTACATTCAGTTTACACATTTATTTATTTAGTTACACTTATGTCAGTTAAGAGTGCGGCTCTGGATTATTCAGAATCAACAGGGTAAGTATGACAAAAATGTGTCCCTCATTCAAATTCAATAATGGCTTACAAATTTTTGAAAAATGCATTCAATAAATGTACAGATGTGTACAAGATCAGTTTAATGGACACATCCATTCAAAAGAGACTTGAAACACAATAATATAGCTTAATGTAAGGAAGTGTGTCAGCTTGTTTGTTCCTGAATCTACAGTATCCTGCTACTAAAGAGGAAACTGGTGTAATTCAGGGGTTTGAAGCACTTTTTAGTGGCTTTGTCGTGCACGCTCAAACCAAGACTAGCACAAAATGAATTGTTCGATGTCAGGAACTGTCTTTATGTGGGTCAAATTCCATATATGAATCAAGCATTTACCTTTTTCTACAGACCTTAGCCAAGAAATGATATGCATCACAACACTATATTGCTTATTTGTTCTTTACTATTATTTCAGTATAAATGCACACAATAGCTTTCTTGAGTATTCAGGTGTCATATTTATTTTGAATTAGTTAAGTTACATGCTTCTACTTTGAATGTGGAATCACATCAGGCTTTACATACTTCCCCACTATGGAGTTCTTCTTTTGTCCATTTGGAGTATATTAAAAGCACTGTTGCCTCATTGCTGCCCTCCATCAACACATGCAGACATTGCAGTCCTGTAAATCAAACATGATTCTTGGTCAGACTAGGAGGAGTATTTGGCCTGAGGGTGATGCAAGAGGAAAGCTCTTGAAATTCCCTCTGGACAGCATGAATTTCATAGCAATCTGCGCATTAGATTTCTTGTGTACAAGTGGGAATTTTGGCCTGATGGTGGCACCAGTTAGGATGAGTCTTTAAAACATGAGGATTTTAACTGTGATGACCATACATAGCACATTTAAAGGATAGGTTCACAACTTTTCAAGTCTCTCTTAAAACAACAGTCAGGTGCCAAATGAACCCTGAGAAAGGTTTGGCTCGCTGTAATCATTCCTCCTGTTCATACTGGATATTAAAAGATCCCCTTCAAGTGTGCTTTCATAGTAGTAAGGAATGGGGGCCAAAACCCACAGTGTGTCCACACAGTCATTTTGTGCAAAAATGTATTTAAAAATTGATCTAAAGCTTCTATGAGGCGTCAGCAGTCTGAGTTAGTCATATCAAATGGAGTTTCCCTGTTGAGCTGCGGTGGAAGTATAGTAACAGAAAGAGGGACTTAGGCACTAAAAAGACAGTGACATTGAAAGATATCTACTTGATTTTAATCATTTGGATCTGAAGCTTTATATTAGCTTCAGATAAACTTTTTAATACATTTTTGCACAGGAGGCTTGTGGATTTTGGCTGCCATCACTCTTCATTATGAAAGAATCTTCTAATAGTCGGTATGAAGAGGAGGAATGGTTATAGCAAAAAAAAACCTATTTCATTGTTAATTTGGGCACCTGACTATTGTTTTGAGACAGATTTTAAAAATTGTAAACCTATCCTTTAATGGAAATCAGGCAAGTAGTTCTTGATACCTTGTGTACAAAGTTGACACTTAAGCGTGAATGGCACAACGAAAAACATACATTTCATGGACTATGCAAAGTAAAAGAGTAAAAGAGACTGTTATGACAGTATTTGTCCTCCTTATAAGCAGCATTACTGTCCACATTTATGAGTCATCCTCTTAATACCATGAATATCCACCATGAAGTTCATGGAAATCCAGCCATTTCAAGATACTTTACTATGGACCAAACCACATTTTGTCATAATGTGGTTAGATAAAAGGCTTAGATCACATGAGGAATCGTCCTGCAGGACCCATGAATATATTATAAAATTACATTGGGTTAATCACAGGCATCTTGTTCTGCCCTGGAAATGTTGGTGAAGCTGACCACAAATTCCCAACACCCCGATTATACTGGTAATGGATTTGGCCACAGATCTACAATAACACATTACATCAACAAAGCATCACACTGCTCAGCCTCTACCACAAACCTGCACCTGTACACTACATGAATGGACTGGAAGCTTAAGTATTTACGTAGTACTAGCCATTATAACTTTCACTTGAATCCTTTTTATTTTTACTGCTACCATGCAGAATGGCACTAAAAAGTTTGTTTTTCTTTTTTTCAAACAATGTTGCAATATAAGGAGACATGACTGAGGAGAAGACAATGAATGAACGTGGTGTGCCTTCCTGTAACAAGTAGCACTATTGACTATTTCACAGCAATGAAAGCACATAGTTCAAGAGAATTTATCTGAAGCTTGTGGTGGCAACATACATATGCATTATCTGACTATGTAGCACTGTTAGAATCAGTTGTAACTATTACTGCAGCTATTTGATCTAATCTTGAGGTCTTGAGATATACAGAAATGCTACAAGAATACAGTGAATGAGCAACATGCCTGTACTGTCTGTGCTGTGTTCACTATTATCAGTGGTTCTTTGTATAGTGAAGAAATGTCTTCTGGCTACAGCACGGTCAAGGTCAGCTACAACATGTTTTTCCATTTTTTATGTTGTTCAATTTAACGATAAGATGAGACTGTTTGACATTTCACAACCCAAAACAGAGAAAGTCTGAGAAATCAGTTTTTCCCCCCACTTACTCATTAATCATTAATCACCTCCAGGTTGAGAACCTCTGCCCTGGATGAAGATAAAATGCCTGAACTTCATTTTGCTTTTTTGAAACAACCAACATCAAAAAATGTTCCTTTACTTCAAAATCATACAAGATCTCTGAACAGACACAAACAAGTCAAGCACTAGGAATCAAAAAATATTTTAATATAAACAAACTGGCAGTTTAAATAACTGACAGAAATATGAGATCTGTACAAGAAGATGTAGAATTAAACTATTTTATAGTTCAATTGTATGCAATCATTTCACATCCGGAATGAAGAATGGTCCACTTGAAGATTTGAAGATACAATGCAATAGTCTAATATGCATTTAGAAATATTACATAAATCACAGAAGTAACCACCATGCTCATTATTTCATTAACTTCAGAACCTCTGTGATGTTTTTTTCTCTTAGTAAGAAATGTAATACACACTTTTCAGAGAACATAAAAGATTTAAAACACAAAAAAATCTTTTTGGCATTCATCCTTATGTCTCAGAGACAAAAACAAAAGCAAACAGAGCTGTGGTCTTTTTATTCACAGAAACACTCCTTGTGTGTGGCACCAAATTTCTCTGTAAACTACCTTTCAATAAATGTGGATTTTAAATATTTGATTCACCTCGGAACTGACAGCCAACACCAGTTTTATATTTGATGAGCTTAAACCACAAGAACCATAAAAAAAAACTTTGTTTGGGAAAGTTTGGCCTGTATGAGTCAATATTAAAATTAAGTAATTTCTAACCTAAAACCCTCCAGAGAACATTGCGCCAGGATGGATCTTATGACTTTAGCAATATGACTTCTTGAAATAATGGTAGACTATATATTCTGTGGTTCAAAGCTTTAAAGGTCATTTGCAAGTAATTCAGACTTTGCACTAAATGAAGCTACAGATGTAGTTTCTCTTCCACTGTCAGTTGGGCCACTTTATCTTATCCATCAGTTTATCACATATCATAGTTTCAAAGTCTCAACTCCTACAATTGTACAATGATTTAACTCACAGAATACATTTGTAAATGAAAGGCTGTTTCTATGTGTAGGAGCCTATTCTCTGATCAAACTGTTATATTTTTTCAGTTTAACAGAGAACTGTAATCATGTCTTTTACTGTAAACCAGAGGAGGAAAAGACACCAAGTATCCAACTATAACTATGTGCCAAACTCCCAGGACAGGAAATATATCAATGCGACAGCAGTGCGGTGGGAGTACTGGAAATATTTTGTAACCAAAATAATTCAATACAACCAGATTTGTTAAAACCAGATTTGACACATGTACACAGTATGAAAAACAGTTCTCATCCAGACTCTTATTGACTCACTCATCAAGTCCTGACCAAATAATCTCTTTAAGCTGTAACACAATTTATGACTGCATGTTTCTTACATAACATGAACTTTTTCATGCACTTCAAATATGCCAAATTCTTAATAAAGATACAGTGAAGGAGAAATGTGATTATTCACAATCTGGAAACTGTAAATGCAAGTTTTAAAGTAATCATGTTAAAGCACTGTGTGTAAATGCATTCTCATGATAATCTGTTTTCTTGTGTGCATGTAAACAGGTGTCTCAATGTGGTTTCTGCAAAAAAAAAAAAGTAATAACTAGTAAATAAATATCAGATTTCCAAAATGTTTCTTAGCTGTATTTACTACCCATTACTGTGCCTTCAAGGTGAAATTGTGCATGCTTTCTACCCGTTAAGTACCTATTAGGGTGCCTCACTCCATTGCAGTCATTGTTGTCAAGTGTAATCTAAAAAAAACCCCAATGTGAGTAAAGAAAAAAAAAAACCTCAATTGCATTCAAAAATCACTGAAATTATGAAAAGAAAATCAACTGGTTACTTCCCACATTTACATCATAAATCTAAATACACCTCTCATAGTCTACTACAGACTACAATATCTGATAAAGTTACATAATTCTAGTTCTCATCAGTTGCACCAATTGTCTTGAAAAAGGACACATTCAGAAATGATCAGGGAATAATAATCTCAAATCCTTGCGCTTGCTCTTAAATCAGAGTCAAATAAAGGTATCATGCCTGTTCCAAAATAAGTGAGTTTCATCCTCTGACATGAAAGCTACCAAATGACCACAATGAATTCAGTCAGTATCAACCTACAGGTAACTTGTAAAATGAAGAAACACAATGATTTAAGGAATGTTGTATCCTAAGCCAAGTCATTTTTTGATCCCAATAAATCAATTTAGAGTTTTTTGGTGATTTAGAAGAATTCATTCTATATGAACCTTACTACTACCATCTATAACTTGTGGAAAAGGTTAATGTCATCCTGCCAAATGCAAATTGTCAACAAAATATAAATCACTGTTGATTTATGGTCCTCATTCATATAGTTTTCTTATTAGTATTTGTCCTCTACTACTGAGTTTCATTAGGGCAGTACTGCTATTAAAACAATTGTCATTATTAATGAATTTATGCATTTAATTTATTTTACTAGTTACCTGTATGTGTTCAATCGCTGACAGTAAGTGTGCGTGTACAACACTTGACACTCAGGACCCCCTGCTTTGTTCAGATCTTGGGCTTTTATATCCTCCAAAGATTATCCCATTTCCTAACACAACATCACCACTTCTGAGCTGCTAACACCTTTTTAAAAAAACCCATAAGTCAGTCAGAAAGAACAGCCACATTTCCCACTGTGGTAACTCTAAAGCCCCTCCCAGTGCGTGGTCCCACGTCATCCCAGTTGGATGTCGGCTCCTGGTGGAAGGATTGTTTGGCTGGGCATCGTGGTGTAACGTGGGTCCAGTTTGGGCACAAAGCCTTTAAAGTCCCTGGAGGCCTGTGTCCCAAATATATCCAGCACCTGTCGGTTCATGAGAGCAAACCTAGGAGAGGAGACACAAAATAATCTATGTAACACTCACTGTCATCTAAATAAGATTAAGTGAGGATCACTTAGGTTACTGACAATCTTGTCCTGTCAAGAAATTCCAAAAAAATGTTAGAATCTATTATCTGTAAATAAATAAATAAAGAGCCACTTTTCTCTGATATGGATACACAATTTTAAAATAAAACACTACTGACAGATTCCACACCAAATATCCTTACCTGCCCTTAGTTAACCGCAGCAGGAACTTCCAGTATGAAGGCCTGAGGTTCTGCACTTCCATCACAGCCTGTGTAACGATAATAAGTCATACATTGTTTCCTTACTCAGCAGAAAAATGTGTGTGAAGCACATTTAAGTGCGTAGGTATGCATGTTTGTTTATGTGTTACTTACAGCTTGAAAACAGATAGCAGTGGAGATGGCATATATGACTGTGTCTGCCTGAGGAAAGTAAGGGAACCGGCCGGCCTCAATGCCCTTGAAGTACATGGTCTAAAAACAGAGATTATTCCACGTGCTGTTAATGATAAACTGACCAATCCAGATAAACTATAGATAAGCAGACACGTATACCAACATCTAAGTCAACTTGGCAACAACTACCATTTTCAAAACATTTCTACATGGCTCTGAATAAAAGCAACCATACTGCAAGTAAAGGCATACATGCAAGATTAAGAAGTTGTACATATAACATATCTATGTGTATAGTGTGCAATCCAACCACAAAAAATAGGAAGTGCTGCTCTAAATGCTGTTCCTTGATGATAAAGATCATTCTGAAGTGGCATTATAACTGTCAAAATGACTGATAATGGTTTAATACCAAAATGGTAGACAAGACAAAAATTGTGCTACACAAGATGAAAGGAGAGATCATTAGCTGCACTGATGCATCCTCCAATCTCTATCAAGAAGCAATGTCTTGCATCAAAACAACAGTTAAAAGAAATAGGTCGGATTAAGGGTCGGAGAAAAATTCAACTGACCTGCTGCATGTAAACACAGATTTACAACAACTAGGTTACTGCATATAAACATACTGATTGTACAAACTGTGCAGTGTAAAATGTTCCCTAAAATTCCTAAAATGAACTGATATCTGACTCTAAAAGAGTCTTTGTGGTCATGTATGAAGGCCTCTAAGTCATTTTTTAACTAAACAAAGAGATGTGTATCAGTGACCCTAACAATACTATTTTATATTTTAAATTTTTTTATTTATCATTTGAGGTGATTTTTATTTTGTATGATATTCAGTCAATGTCATTTATCCTTCCTTGAGATGCAAGATTAATTTGTGTTTGTATATTTTCTTGATAATGCAATTGTATTTTTACTCCAATCAGTTGCATTTGTTTCTGTGATGTTATATATGAATCTATATATGAATATATATATTTTTTCTTTTACCTCCACCAGCTTTGAGAAGAGATACATGGATATCGTTGTGCTTTTGTAGAAGAACATTGAAGTTCCAGCCAGAAAGCCTTGAAAGACAGAGAAAAAAGGCAAAGAGACAATTGTCCAGCAGAGTTAATCAGCTGAGAAATGACAAAATCAGAGGAGGATTGTTCAAAAAAAGCATTTTATTCGACAGTTTACACAATCTTACCAGCTACCAGTGCATGGAGTTCATCGTCAATATCACGCATCCAGCGCAGCAAGCAGCTTGTTCCCTGAGTGAAAGAAAAACAAACAACATAATACTCACAACACAAGAAATACTAAGATAGGAAAGAAATGGGGAATGCTAGCAAAGATTACAGATCAAATGTGTCTTTGAGGAGACGGGAAACACAGAAATATATATTGTAGATATTGATGATATATTCTGATATTTTGGCACAATTGTTTGTAAATATTTTTGCAAATAAAGCACCTGAAAGCAAGAAAGGAAGCAAAGAAGAAAAAAAATAAGTAAGTAAAGAAAGAGAAAATGTTGTCAGAGGAAAAAAGAATAAACAAAACAATATAAAATGTACCTTGTAGATACTGACGAAAGACCCTAGAAAGGCTCCTAGCTGGAAGTTCTCTTTGTTGTAGAAGACGGACGGGAGCCGTGAGGGTTTAGAGAACATCTGTCTGAATGCTGAGGGCACTTTAAGACAACACTGAATCAGGTATCCAACACTGAACATCCTGACAAAACCCTGGACAGAAGAAAAGACAAAATTCTTAGATGTAATTATAGAAGAATATAAATAGAATTTGAGCGCTGTAAATCCATCAACACAAAGAGTAAGATCTTGGGTAAGAAAATGTCTTACTTTAATACAGTAGGAAATGCAGTTGTCCTGGTAATGCTTACAACATCTGTGTCGTGGACCATGTTTGCATCTGGATTATTTAAGAAAAAACATTTTATTAAAAAAAGAGTAAATACTGAGCAACCTGTACAAGCCAATGTGTTGTTGTGCATCTGTGTACAAGTGTGTATTCCCTCACATTGACTCTAACAGTTCCCTGGTGTACGCTACCAGAGTTTTCCTCCTGGGGTTGGGCCTTTCTGTTGGCGCCTGTGAATCCTCGGTCTCTACAGCAGCTGTCCTCTCAAGGGGCCTTGTGTGAGCGTGCTCTGCCACCGCAGAGTGAGATGGAATCTCTTCCTTGCCAATGATGAACCTGTGAGAGAAAATGCACACCACTTCTGTGAGCTCTACCAAAACACCGTCAAGTATATGAATAAAGACATCAATAGGAACCAGGGCAACTTACTTTAATGCAGAGAAGGCAAAGCCTTTGAGACCATCTTTACTCCTGCAGTATGAAACACACATTTTAACTCGAAACATCAGCTCTTGTTTCATAATAACAAATTGATCAATATCCCACATTTCACTGTAACAATCTGTGCTGCTCTGACCTGAAGAAGAACATGTAGAGAGATGCAGTGATGCAGAACAGCAGCACCTAATGAGAAGCAGAGACAGGAAGAGGGAATCAGGACAGCAGGTGAAACGTAAACAAATCATTTCACCACCATGATGGGGAGAGCCAATAAATACATGAAGGTCATCAGTGGCTATTTGTTTATTTATTTGTCATTTTTAGCAACAATCCAATTACTGTCATCGACACTGAGGCCATATTGAACGTATGGTCAAACCGAGACGACAGTGACACATTTGATCTTCGAGAGACAAAGACTGCTATCAAGTTTAATAGAAATTTACTTCATAATTTGACACATCTGATCCCAAATCTTTTTATAATATTCAATGACACAAGCACATGTATGTCTTTGTCGCTTGAAATGGACAAACACATTTGACACTGGCAACATGTGCAAGAAAACTGAGCACACTCTATCGCCTGACCTAAAAAAAGTGTAACTGGGGCGTATTTTCTTTCTGCAGCTATCAATCGAGCAGTGTTTACCTAATGTGAAGTTTAAAAAGTGTTTAGTCATTAGCAACTCTATTCACAAAGAAGCCAGTTATTTCTAGCAGCCAAAGCTTAAATAGAAGCTAATTTACCCGAGGAGAGACAAGGCCCTACTGTACGCAACTATTATTCAGCTCCCTTCACTTTCAGCTCAACCAAACCTTTCTCTCGTCTTACCTCGCCATGTTTAATGGGTTTGATGATCCCTCTTGTCACTCCCATACGGAACAAGGTCTCAGTGGCCTGACAACAAGAGTATTCTGTTACATATATGCTGTGTGTCAAAAACAGACGATGTGTAATATAAATCTAATGTACAACAAAAAAAATGTTGAAAAGAACAGAGAAGCTCTTACAAGATTTGTCATGTATATTGTCAGCAGTCCTCTCCTGGCATGGGCGAGAAAGGGAGAATAAATAAAGATTCTCAACAAACACACTGTCTATATTTCCAATACTTTAGATGTGTCCAATAACTTAAAAAGCTCCAGTGTTGTACTTGAAAGACTTTTTTTTTAAAATTCAAAACACAGGTTGACTTTCAGACAGTAGGGGATGAAAGCTAAATATAGTTAAGTAAATATAGAAAGTAGACAGGAATCTCACCTGCTCTTGCGCTCCAGGAGGATGGCAATATAGGAGGCAGGCAGTGCTGAGCCAAACCCAGCAGACCAGGAGTAAAACCCTCCCAGCAGTTTCCTTAAATCAGAAATATTCAGTGTTATTTCTGTGGGTGTGTGTGTGTTCTTAACCTGAAATAATGGACTCAAGCACACAGTCAGCACTGAGCTTCTTTTAAGAAGCAATGTTTTGCTCATAGTCCTTACTTTTTTTAAATCAAAAGATAAATATTATTTAAAAGGCATATTTACAATAGTTATATGGCCATGAACAGTCTATATAGTCATCTTTAATTGTGAGCAGCTCTTTGACCATAAGCAGCTCCAAAATGCTTTTGCTTTGTTCATGTTAGGAGCAATTAAATTCCAATGACCCACTAGTCCACAGATGCATCAATTTAGCCTCTGAAAATCTTACATTTATTGCATCTTAATTTCAACTGAGCTGTCTGCTGGGATACGACACTGAAGTTAGTTTCCTATTCACAGCTTCCAATTCAGGGTTAAGGGAAAAGTTAAGAGAGACATAAATATTGATATTTAGTGGTGGATTCTCCATTTTTTCACCACTTACACTTATGAAAGAGTGTTAAGCCTCATTTATACTCGCGCAAGGCACCGTGGCGTGGGCCTCCACAGATAGCGTGTGAGCTACGCGCATGCACAGAGGTGTTTATACTCAACGCGTTGTTCGGGGCGGTATTCTCTGAGACGCCAGGGGGCGTACAAACAAAATATTCTGTGAATAAGCAAGAAGTCAACGAGTGTTACTGGAAGAACCTCATTATCCTCAGGACTTTCAAGGTCCAGGCTGAGTACAGTTCTTAGATTCTGAGCTTCAAAATATGACATGTAACTTTAATATACAAAACAAATATTGTGCTTTTTAAATATATCGACTCACTAGCATAATTCCATATTCAAATGGTCTAGGAAGAGAAATAAAAAGTCAGATAGAACCTCATGCTCACATGGTAGTAACCCTATGAGAATGATACTGGCATGAATTCTCATTCATATGCTATTTTAACTTGCTACTGCTCATAAAATAATGTGTCATAATACTTCATTTCGTTAGACACAGTCATTAGGAGAGGCTATTTGAACTAGTGATGTTTTTTTTGTAAAATAAGCCACACACACAAACATTGTAAAAACAAAAACCTGTTTTAAAACACACACACACATTTTTGTATTGTTTGCACGATAAAAACAAAACTATGTACAAAGTGCAGTTGTCTGTATTGTATTCCTTTGGGAAGTCTCT
This sequence comes from Thunnus albacares, assembly GCF_914725855.1. NCBI lineage: Eukaryota > Metazoa > Chordata > Actinopteri > Scombriformes > Scombridae > Thunnus > Thunnus albacares. The sequence goes on along the minus strand of NC_058118.1, from coordinate 13,729,196 downwards.
GTTTTATTTGGGAAGTAAATTAAAAGGTGCACAACCTTTTTAATTTTAACCAAGCGCTGTGACCAAGTAGGTCTATCTGCAGACTTGTAGTATCTATATGACACACCTACATTACTACATTACACACCCACTTGGTTAGGTTTAGGCATGAGCAGTGAGATGGTGAGAGGGGTGGATCTGGACCTGTTCTAATGTGGCCTGAATGGACAAATATCAGTGAATTCGCAAAATAAAATCTGAAAGTGGGGTTAAGGCTTTTGCTATGATGTCTAACACTCTATCATAAGTGTAGCCTAAGTGGGGGGAAAACTGAGAATCAACCACTAAATATCAATATTTATGTTTCCCTTAACCCTGAATGGGAAGCTGCAAATTGAAAAAAAAGAGAAAAGCTACAATGGTGCAGTGAGAAAGAGTGAGAATGTACATAGACACCTGCTAACCTGAGAATGCAGAAGAAAACAATGTAGAGACCTCCATTGGCAGTGAGGAAAGAGGAAGACTGTAGAATCTCAGGGAGGAGCCGTTTTATGTAGTAATCCTTCTTCCTTCTCCTTAGAACTGCTGCTATCTGCAACACAATAAGGTCACTGTCAGTCACTGCTGTCACAAATCACTGCACGGAAGCTGAGCAAACTTGTTGTTCAACCGAGGTAAACTTTACCCTTGAAACCTAAGCTAACTAAAGATCTGAAGATACGAGATAAGCTTCCGCATGTGACACCAAAAACTGACATGAGAACTTGACAAAACTGGATTTGACTAACTTTTACGCTGGAATTCGTCTGTGTGTATGTCAGATGTTATTTACAGTTAACTAACTTACTGTTTAATTAACATAAGTGTACATTATGCTATGTTTTTAAAGAGTAGCATGGTGCCTGCAATGTGTCTGACTTTGTGCACGTCCATAAACTTGAACTTGAAGCTAGTTAAGAGTGTCAGTTAATATTTACGACGTTTTTCCAGAACTTAGGTTAGTTAGCCTCACTTGGTTGGCTAATGTTAGCTAACTTTAGCTTCAGAGTCTAACCTAATGTTACATGTCCAAATATGTGAGGTCAAACGGCAACACCTACCAGATAAAGAGGGGCATATATTTTAAAGGAAACCTCCAAAGCACCCCTGGTTACATCCACGGCAGACTGCACACACGACGGGCTCCAGGTGTGACCGATCTCGTAGCAGCTGTGCGGTATCTTACTGAGAGCAGCCATGTCTGTATTCTGACGACCAAACAGCAGAGAGGCGGCGACGCGCTACCGTGCGCGTTCACTGTTTGGAGGGGGGGCGAGGGGGTGCGCGGTCACGCTAAAGGATCGTGCACGGCCATGATCAATAAACTTTATGCTGGATCAGTGATTAACTGTAGATTGGTGAATTATTGTCCCTATCCAGTGTTTTACTACGAAACCTTCATAAAACAGTACACTCTTCTCACTTAGAATATATTTTACATATTTTTATTGTAAAATCTTTCTTCCTTTTTACATTATTTTGGACTACTTAATTGTGTGTATACTTTTAACTGTTATGCACCACAACACCGAGGCCAAATCCTTGTATGTGCAAACCTACTTGGCAATAAACCTGATATAACTGATCATAATTATCATCATCAATAGTCTATAGAACTGAAATGGACAACTGGCGCAGCTAAAATTTAAATTAATTTAAGGATAATAAATTTACAGGTAAATGGAGAATGATAACAAAGCTACAACATATTTAGACTATTAATAACTTATTTATAACTTGCTATTACAATCTGCTTTTCAGGTAAAAGTTTTAATTTACTTACCTAAACTACTTGGAGACTAGATTCAGCTTTAAAAACGTTTGCTCCTTCAATAAATTCTCCAAACCTGAGTTCTCCAACAGATTAGTGTAACTGGGGGGACAAGATCAACATTCATTAAAACCACAATCAGAAAGATTAAGAGATTTGAGTGATAAGATGTAAGAGGTCTGTTCAGGTTCAATTCCCCACCTACTCACTGTGGATAGAACTTCAGCCAAATGCCGGTTTGTGAGGACAGTGTAAATCTGCCTAAATCTTCGACTAAATGCCTAAATCTGGAATCAGATTAGGCTTTATCTGACACAAGATGTTAACCATCACTGTATAAATTGCGTTAGGCCTTCTCTCTCAACTGGAGGCTTGTGGAACATACACACATGACTTTGGGATATTTTGCCTCTTTTGTTAGACTGTAACATACATAACAGCACAAACATTATAGAGCCACTAATCATTGTGGCTTGAAAACAGCACGGAAATGTGACAGTTCTGACTCAGATGAGCTGAGATGTATTACCTCAAGTTATAATATTAAATAGCCAGGAGACAGCAAGTTGAATTTCCAGAGATTTCCATCATTCAGAGAAGCGCTGTGCTGGGGCCTGACTGAGAATAAATTACAGCACAGGTGATCTTGTGGAACAAAGTGTTCTTTCTGTGGGCTTGGATTTCAAGGGGCATGATAAGACAGACGAGAACACACTCAACTCCTGAGCTGAGGGACTTGACCCAGATGACCCACAAGCACACCACAGAATAATAACAGTACTATGGGTGTTTATTTTCAGCCTTGCTTCTTTATTTTCCTGCACCCAAAGCACGCTGTCTTTGCACTAAATCACTACTGCGCTTGGGGTACAGATTGTACTGACAGATTTGTGGGGATTATCAGAAATAGGAAACTCAGGGATCAGAGCCAACAAAACAAATGAGGGGGACAAGACCAGAGTGACTAGAATATTTATGCTGTTTGTGTATCACCACAGTGTCCTGCGTTTGCTCTGTAATGACATCAATTCACCTTTTTCTCAACAACTGTACTGCACAGAGCTGGTCAGCAGGTGTCAGCCTCACTCCTTTGATACGATGAGGTATGATGAGGCTTCAGGTTGACAGATGCATTAGTGTCATTGTTATACAGTAGGTTCTGGATGGATTGAGAGGGATGTGCATTATTAGGACTTTAACAAGTGTATTTCCACGTGTTAAATTGCTAACAACATGATTTAATGTGTTGACATCATCACTTGGTAGCCTGCTATGTGAATGTACCATGGCTGGTGTAGGATAAACAGTTTTTTTTTTTCCACTAGAGCTTTTTTCAGAGAGATTCAGAGATTAGTCAGAAAAGGTAAGTATGAAAAAACTTTAAAAAAAAAAAAAAAAAAAAAGTCCAAGATTTACATAACTATTCTTCCAATGTTGCTGTTTTTGTATTCAGTTTCAAATTAATGGCGCAACCCCAGTGAAATGCTGTTTCGAACTCATACATTAAGTTTGGTGGCAACGAAATTCACCACAACTTTAACCTCAATCCTGCCAACTGGTGTACCCGCAGACCTCAGAGATCTACTCTTTGTCATAATTCAAAGGTGCTGTATGTTATCTACGACTTCCTCAATCAGTTTGTTCCTGATGACTAATTGTTTTCTGTTTCTGTTTTAACAAGTACTTTTTTAAAATACCAATGTAAAGGGGTCCCATCAAAAGCGCCCAATTCCACCTATGCAGTTTTAATGGATGGAAGTATTTATTGAGTTTATTTTTGCCGTGGGTCGTAATTTAAAGTATCACACACTATCAGGGGTTGCAGGAGCACTCTTGTCAGTCATTTTGAAGGCTTTGTGGAAAGATTGTGGGCAAAGTATATACTTTCGTTTTAAACAATATGCAAATTAAATGTAACTTTCCTAAACTAATAATAATTTATTGTTTTGTTTTCTTTGTTTGTTTGTTTGTTTCAGACGACGTTAGTTACATAACCAATAATGTTTTGAGGGTTAACATTTTTTATGATGGTTGTTTCTTACAGTGGTTCATTCTTGGGCTCCCCGGAGACCCCAGTCTGTAATCATTGTATGTTAATGAGAGTTAAACATGAAGACTTTATCTGTTTTCTGCAAAAGTCTAACAAAATCTGGAGAACTGTATAGACCAGCTGGGTGCTTATTCATCACCTCTGGGAACCTGACAGCCAACTCATTGAACCCCATGGTGCTTATGTCATGCATTAATTTTATCGCACGTATGTCCATTAGGCTACCCTAATTTCCCAGTGGGCTATCTCAAAACCATCATATAATAATTAACGCGAGACGACTGAGTGGTTATTATCCCTGCACGTCTGATACCGGAGGAGGCGGTCACAGTCACCGTTGCTGCCCTGTTGCTGAATAGGAGGACTGTTTTCGTTTGCAGTTTCATAAGTGCAGCAGAGTGCTTGCACGGAGGAGTCAGCGGAAGTTTCCTCTTGCTCTTTTTGAACCGAAAACCCGCTAAACACTCTAACTGAGCAATCGTCCGAACATGGAGAGGACTTTGTGGCTGCTGGCGAGTTGTTTGTTGTTTCTCGTCTCCTCCGGCGCTGAAGGGAAGCGCAGCAGGGAAAGAGTTTACTATGTTGGGATCATTGAGGACACGTGGGATTATGCACCAAGTGGAAAAAACCTGCTGAACGGGAACGACGTCAAAGATGATGAGTGAGTTTCTGGTATAGTTGTTTTGGAAAATTATATGCGACTATATTATGAATGTGATTGTGATGCGTTTTTGTATGTATATATAATTTGAATATCAAATTCACACATGAAGAGTTCAGAGTTGAAGATTATAAATGCTGTGGAATAACACCAAAGATGCCCAATATAAAAACAGAAAATAAAAAAAAAGTTTTAGGTCCAAAGTGATGTCATCCTCCCAGGGTGTGATAGTGTCTAGACAACCCAGTCTACCTCTGACTGGGTTGTTGTGTACTCTGCTGGCTGGAGGACAGTGCTTGACTGACTAACAATGAATGACTGCCCACTGTCATGAGATTAGAGGCTTCCTTTGCTGACCTAAATGAAACAAGCTGCTCAAACAGCTACTTCTCATCTAAATGAGAGTTTGCATCACACCACTAATACTGTGATACTATATGTAAAGTTACTGTTATTTAAGAATGGATAGAAAGATGTAAAAGCCCGGAAGGAGCTCTGTATGTAATTGTGATGATGACCTTTTAATGTATTTTGTAGTCAAATTTTAGATGGACAGTCGAGCCCAGAAAATCATAATGTTATCATTTACAGTCATTGTTATAATTTCTGATCACAGTTCAGATAGCTGAATGGGGGGTATCTATAAAATGAAAATGAATGGGGTACCTGTCAATTTTTATTTGAGTACCAGTTTGTTCACATAGTGATGTTTTGGAAGTTCAAACTTACTGTAGACTGCAGACAGACAGCATCCTCCACTGCTTTGATTAAACTGTAATTAAAAGTACCAAATAGATCCAGTTGTAGATCCTAATAGTTAGAGGGAAAATGAGGATAAACTGATGGACTGTTTATTACTCTTATGAAAAGCCCAAGTTGAAATAAAAGCCCACCGTGTATCTCTTTAGGAGCTGGTTTTGCCTGCTTTGTGCATCTTTCATAAGCAAACATATTATGGATATTGTTATAGATATATATTTTTTTTAATGTGATGGGCTGTGATTGCACCACACTTCATCTCATCCCATAAGAGAGCTAAATAAGTTAGAAGCATAACGCCCACCTGCATCCTTGCAAAATTCTGGACTTTCCAGGCTGACTACATCAGCCTGCCAGCCTTCCCTCAGTGAGCACTCAAATTTCACTCAAGCAACTTTACGCAACACTGCTTGTACTAAAACCAAGATATTTTAGCATTCATTGAATAATATTTTTTAACTTTCTTCAGATATCATATTAACCATTATCATATTATTTTCCTGTTTTAGATATTATTTCCTTTGTCCTGCAACTGCATCTGAGTTGGGTTGCATGTGCTCACTGTCCGCCTTCTTTTAGTTTGGATATTATTTAATCCGTAGGCAGAGGATTTATACAGTAGCACAAATTGTGTTTGCCGCAGCTCCAGTAACAGGTTATTATCTCACAGAAACGTGTCATCACAAAGTCTAATTGGTAGATAACTGCAACCAGATACTATTTGTTTTGTGGCATCACAGCTACAGTTAAGGGATTCATGACTTAGTCCATGTATGTTTTAAAATGAAATTTAATTTGTTATTGACAATAAATGATAAAATAATAATGATAATGATGAAAGATTAATCTGAGCCTGTTGTGAAATCTTAATGAGTGCATAATGCACAAACAATCATATAGTGTGCTAGAGTGGAATCACACCATTTGCCATACTTGTGTTTTGCTTTTTTTAATACTTGTAATACTTTGCACACAGTTGTATAGTTAGTTACAGTCATATTGTCTATATCATGATGTTTGTATATAATGTTTCTCATACTTATATTTACAGAAGTGTCTTTATTCTGTTGCTCTCTTGCTTTTTTAAATTTATTCACGCTTCCTTTTTTTCAAAAATATGTATGAAGCGTGATAAGGGGATAAAACCACTTATCTTTATGAAATCTTGTAATATGACAATAACCTGACCATAATCTTAAGAAATACCCATCAAAGCAGAAGTAGTATTTGTCTCTCTTGTCCTCCTACACTCCTCTTGTGTAACTACTGCTCTATCTGTATCTCTTACACTCTTTTTTTTCTTTCATCCGTTTCTATTTCAGACATGCTTCTATATTCCTGGAGGGTGGAGCCCACCGTATTGGCAGTGTTTATAAGAAGGCTATGTTCCGACAATACACAGATGACACATACAAGCACCTGGCCCCCCGACCCGCCTGGTTGGGCTTCCTGGGGCCCATACTGCGGGCTGAGGTTGATGACGTTATCATAGTCCACCTAAAGAACTTTGCATCCAGGAACTACTCTATGCATCCCCACGGAGTTTTCTATGAGAAGAATTCAGAGGGTAAAGTGCACATAGAAACACACATACTGCATTTACACACTGAGAGACGTGCAATATCAATCAGGGTTTGATTCTCAAATGGTTTCAAAGGTTCTAAATGAGATATTCCCCAGATAGAAATGACACCTCTTCATGGAAAATAATATAACTATATTAAATAGATTTTCTGCTAAAATGGATACACAGTATTAAAATGTATTAAAATGTTACAAAGACAACTGTAGAAAAATCTAGATGATCTAGCAATTGTTTATATGACTTTGATATTTGACGTTCCGTGCTAGGTTTCATGAATTGTAGCATTGGTGATATTGCCACAGATATCTAAGAGAGGAAGGTTAGTCAACAAGTGAAATCGTCCTGCTAAAAACAATTTCCTGTAAGTGAGTGTTTCATTCAGGCCATGGCTTTGTTTATTTTTGTCTTGGAAAGTGAAAGTATAATAAGAAAATGGAGAACAAGATCATTATCAAGAGGTGTGTCTCACCGTACAGTCTTCAAGTTTTGGCATTACTGCAGAAGCAGTACAGCGTGACACTTTGCGTCCAAAGGCTCAGTGATAACTTGGTTACTGGCTCTGCATTGTCAGAAACATTATCCAGACACATGGATATAAGATCCATTATTAAGAGTCGATTTAAGTCAGTGTGAGTGCAAATTATCATAGAGCACAATTTCAACAGCTGAGTGGCTCTGAAGTCAAATATATCTCTTAAGTGTCTTGAACTTTACAGCTCTTTGTTACGCAACAAGCCCCCATTTCCCGTCTGAATGTATAAACAGCCCCTTGAAAAGGAAGGGAGATGTAGGGTTAGGAAAAATATAAAAAAGGGGGTGGAATTAAACTGATAAAATCGACTGTGGTAAACTGTGTCATGTGATGAGTACAAACTGGTACAGAGTTCACTGCCATCTGTCACCAAGACTGAGGTCATTTATGTGTTTGTGGAGGCTGACAGAGATAAGACCAGTAGAGGAAATGAATATGACCTAAATGGACATTCACAACATTTTATGCATTCCTTTGCTGCTTTTAGTTTCTGATTTCAAATGGTGAAGGCAAACTTGTAAAACTTGTATTTTACAACAACAAACGCTCCGTAGCCCTTTTGTTTGGTTTGTCTGCTGACATAAAGTGGTAGCAGAAAGACTCAACTGCTCTTTAAACTGATATCAGCATAAATATTTTATATTTGTCTACCAGGGGCGCTCTATCCAGATGGAACGTCAGGCAATTTGAAGAAGGACGATTCTGTTCCTCCGGGAGGAAGTTATACCTACCGCTGGGAGGTCAGGCCAGAATTCGCCCCCACAGATGATGATGCCAACTGCCTGACCTGGGTTTACCACTCTCACATAGATGCCCCCAGGGACATTACCACAGGTCTTATAGGGGCACTGCTCACCTGCAAGAAAGGTATGTGACTACATGTTAGGAACAACAGTACATTAGAAGACTTTCTATTATTACCTTCTAGTAATAATATTATTAGTATTATGATTATTAAGACTTTTTAAAATTTCCTATGAAGTCAAATCAAATTTAATTGTATATCCCTTAATCTTAATTACAAATACAATCACTAAGTGCTTCCTCCACCCACGATAAAACAAACATCACCTTAAGCCCTTAATGACAATAATGAAAAAACTGCCAAGAAAAACAAAGATGGTGGAATCCACAGGGAGAATTACACAGAGATTTACCCCACTCTCAGGTCTATCATCCATGATTGTTGCAGTTTTAAATGTGATTCTGTCTGCGCTTGACTACATAGATATGTAGCATTTTAACCCTTAGCTTGCATGTTTTGTCTGTGTCTCATCTTTCTCTTTGACTGCAGGAATCTTGAAGGAGACTAATGAACCAGTCCAGTCTCTCAAAGAGTCGGCCCGTAATGATGTGGACCAGGACGTCTTCCTGATGTTCAACGTGGTGGATGAAAACATGAGTTGGTACATGGATGACAACATTCAGAGGTGCGGTGATCCAGCTGGCGTCGACCCCGAAGACCCAGACTTCGAGGAGTCAAACCTGATGCACGGTGAGAGATTAGTGTTTTTCTGATTGTTTAACTCTAAAACGACAGATTAAGTTGGATAACAAGAAAAAATATTAGTTATTCTGAAATGAAATTTGATTTATTTTAAGTTTTTCACAAAATCTAAAAATACTTCTATCTCAGTTTTCATCTTGTCCCACATCCCCTGCACCCTGTTACCCCTACATCCTTTAATATCCTATGTTATATGAGTCACTGTTACAAAACTGAGCTGTCTGCATTGTTACATTATTTAAAGTCTTTCACAATCAAGTCACCTCACATCAAACTTTACATTACTAATTCTTTAAACAAAGTATATAAAAGA